>NW_002476544.1:636620-821283 GCF_000189635.1 Tetrahymena thermophila SB210 | reverse complement strand
GTTTTATTTAGATTATACTTTAACTTAGCAATATTTTCTTTTGTAAAAAAAAATATTTTAAGGCTTAACATTTTTAGGAAGATATTTCCTCTAGGGAATTATAAAAAGGTAAATTATCTATGAAGTAAAAAAAAAATTATTTATTCATCTATCTTAATAGCTTTAGCTAGATAATCTTATATCTTACCACTTAAGGTTCCTTTTTTTGCATCTTCAATTAATTACTCTAAGTAATTTTTAAAATTCAAAATATTTATTTCCTTAATCTAAAATATAAAAATGTTTACTAAAAGTATTAATAGTATTTACTAAATGTTTTATAATAGCTTAATAGTGCATGTATATATATCTATAACTTTTGGCAAAAAAAGCATCTATCAATATAACCTTTTTTATATATCATTTACATACTTCTTCTAAAAATCTTTAACACAACCAAATTAATTTCCATCATCTTTTTACTTACACTAGCTTTTCAACCTAAACTTCATTTATCTAAAATTTTAAGAACATTATATTAATTATCAAATTCTGGATATATCAGAATTTTTATCTCCTTGATCTTCTATCTGTACATATTTTGCAATAGCTATTTTATATTAATAAATAAATATTTGTTTATTTATTTATGTTTTGTTATTTATATTGTGCTTTTTTGATAAATGAATTGACATATACCATCAATCCTCATTAATTAAAGTCTATTAACTCTTAGAATTTATTATTTATTAAGACATTAATACAAAATTTTAGAAATAAGTATTCATATAAAAAAAAGCCTTAATTAATGAAGATTGCTAGTAAGTAATTTAACTTTTTATTTTTCTAAAATAAATAAATAGAAACAAAACTATTTGTTCATTATTCCTATTGCTTTAAAAAATAAATCCTCAAATTTTTATTTTTTTTACTATTATAAAATATTGTTGTTCCCTATTGAATTATTATTCAATTAAGATGAAGAAAAAATAAATGACCCATTTTCAAAAATTTTATTAGTAATTTATTATTTATTGATTTACCTTTTGCATTTTATATTTTCATTGGCTTAATAATGAAATCTTTTGCTCCTCTTTCTAAAAATGTCTGAATTTCTAAATCGTTTAAAGATATTATCACAACTGGTATTTTTTATAAATTTTCGCTGTGTTCTTACATAAAGCTTAATAATTCTAGCGCATCCATTTCGGGCATTCTTATATCTAATAAGACTATATCAATTTTTTAATCTTATTTTAGAAGTATATCTCTAGCTATTCTGCCGTTTTCTACAGCAGTAACCTAGTAATTACATAGTTGTAAAATATGTGTAACAGCTAATCTTTAAAAGTTATCATCCTCAGCAAATAGGACATGTATACTCATTTATTATTTCTTAAAAATAAACGAAAAGATTATTAATTTTAGATTTATCTTCTACTATAAATCTACTTTAGAATTATTGTATTATACTCAGCAATTAATTATCAATATTCTTTATATTTTTTATAATTTTAGAAAAATATGTACTTAATAACACTAGTGAAATGATATTATTCTACCAATTATAATAATCTTATGCTCTTTACACTTTTCTATAATTTCATAAAAAATACTTTGAAAATAATGTCATTTTATCAATTTTTTTAATATTTTAATTACTTTATTTTGAAATTAAGTATTTGGGTTATAATTAAAGTCACTGCAAAAGAAAAAAAAATTAGATTAAATGTAAATAAAGGCTAATGTTTTAAAAATGTTTTCATTTTTTTAATGTTAAAAAAAAATACTAACCAACAAACAATCAATTAAACAAACATTTTTTTTTTTTCTTTATTCAAAAAAAAACAAAATATTAAGCAAATAAAACAAACAAAATATTTTTCTCAAACAATTAAAATAAAAATTTTTGTGTTTAAAAAAAATAATAGGGTTATTCTAATAAATAGAAGCGAATGCTTATTTTTTTTAATATACTTTAGAATTTGTGGCTGAAAATTATTCATTAAAATTTCTCTAGCTTTCCGCTCTTAAATTATAATTAAAAATATGATGCTTTTTATTTAATTTTATCAAAATAATTTTTTATAAGTTTAAAAATAAACAGTCAAATTTTTTTTTAAGTTTTTATTAATTAGATTTTTAGTTGAGTAAATAAATGTGAGTTTTTGTTTTAAAGAGCTTAAAATTTTTTAGACAAAATAAAACAAAGAACATAAATAATCAGATTTCAAACTTTTCTTAGAATTATATAAAGACTTCTCCTTGTTAAATGCTTGATATGAGATCGTTTACATTTCCTATACCCTTAGTATATTTCGAAGCCCATTTTATTGTATCAGATTAATCTTTTCCAAAGTCATTTTGATATATTTAAAATATTTTATGCAAAGTTAGATCGTTCTCAACCCTATCATAGCAAACAAATCTGCTCATAAATTTAGCACAAAGTTGATTCAGTTGCTCCTCAAATGTTTCAGGTGTTATGAAAAGCAAAGGTGAAGGTGAAGCATTTTCTTCTTTAAAAAGAATAAGAACTCTTAAATCTTACTATTAAATGAGCTGATATTTATCATCGCTTCCAGTAAATGGACGGAAGCTACTTCCTTTATGCTTTTTATTACACCTTAGAATTCCATGTTTCACATCTTCTATAGAAAAAGTTTAATGCCCAATTCTGTACTCAAATTTTTATTATTCTTTTTAGATAAATAAAATAATATTTTTTATTGAACTTTATTTTTTTATTCTTTAAATTTACTTTTAAAGAATGGAAGAAATGATTAGATCAAATCTAGAATTGTTGATACATTTTTTTTTTATTCATTTCTTTTATGGTCATACTTTTCTTTCATAAACTGGTGAAATTACATTATTTAAATCAGATTCAAGAAGAAAGATTTTCTTTAATCTTCTTAAGTAAGGTCTTGCAAGTAAATTTTTTGAAGTTCACACACCATTTCCTAGAATTTTGTATATTTCTTACTTTGGATAAGCTTATCTTCTGATATCACTCCTGTGTATTATTCGCAAATCTTATTAGAATGTAAAAAATATTTATAAAAGATGAATTAGTTAGTTAATTAATGCATTTTTTACTTCTTAGAGAACGAAATTAGCCTATTAAATTATCTCTTACATTATATCACTAGGTGCTCTTGCTTATTTGCTCCATATTTTGTAATAGTTTTAAGGTATACCAGGCATATCAAATTAGAATCTGAATAATGAATTAACATTTGCTTCATACTGTGGACCTGATATATGATGAATATACTTCTTTTCTACTAAATTTTAGAGTAATTCTACAAGCTGAGAAGTTTGATAATTTGGATAATATTTATTAAACCAATCAAAAATTTGTTTTCCGTTGATTACATTTCTTTCCACATGAAACATTCCTGTTTTTTGGTCGTAAGGTTTTAATTCTTCACTCATAGCCTTACTAATTTATTCTAAAGTATTACATTATGCTTCTTATGGGTTGTTAGAGACATTTGAGTTGTTATTTGCTACCGAGTTAGAGTTAGCTGGCGGTTAAGTGGAGGAGTTAGAGTTGGATGGAGTATTAGGCATTGAAAGAGGATTACCTGAAGTTGGTCTTTTCAATAATTCTATCAAAAAGGGATCATCAGGAGCTTCTTGCTAATGATATTTTCTAATATTCTTATTTATGATTGGAATGTTTACTAAATCCCAAATAAATGGTCTTTTTAGTGGATCTTTGTTAAGCATGAGAGTAATTAGCATTCTAATGTCTGTACTGCAGTTATCGTGCAAAGGAGAAGGGTCCTATTAACAAATGTTAAAACTGGTCAAAGTTTATACTTAAAATAAAAAAATTAATTACTTATTATCTGATCATAGTAAAGAGAGTGTTTATATTTTCACAATCAAAAGGTCTACGAAGCATGACCATTTCATATAGAGTACAACCTAAAGCCCAAATATCTGCTTTGTCTCCATAAGATTAACCAGCACACACTTCAGGAGACATAAAATAAGGAGTTCCTACCAAGGTTTTAGTGAAATCAGCATTTGTTCCAAGAGCTTTAGAAATACCAAAGTCTCCTAGCTTAACTACATTTTCTTTAGTTAAAAAAAGATTTTGAGACTTAATATCTCTATGAAGAATTTTCTTTTAATGCATAAAGAACAAAGCTATGACGATCTATGCAGTAAAGTAAAGAATAGTTTCTTCATCTATCCTTATGCCTTTAGTTTTATGCTCTTGTATTTTATCGCTTAAGGCTCCTTCTTTTGCATATTCCATAACTCTAATCAAATTTTAAAAAAATAAATTATGACATAATTATATAATTTTTTGCTGTATTTACATATAAATTGAATCATTTTAGACAAATGCTTCATAATAACGAATAATAGTTGGTGCAACTAAGACCTTTAGCAAAGTAACTTCTGATTGAGCAGATCTTTTTTCTGTATCATTCATATATTTCATGGATATAGTCTTTAATGCATATAAATTTCCATCATTTTTTTACACTAACTCTACGCTTCCTGAAGCACCTTAACCTAATGTTTTAAGAACCTTATATTATTAAATTCCGACTAGATTAGAATTTTTATCTCCTTAATCTTTGTACTGTACGTATTTTGCAATAGCTATTTAAAATTAATAAACGAATAAATATATTATTTATTGATTTTCTTATTTTTTTCTAATCAGCTTATAAAAAAACAATAGCACCTAATAAGCTTAAATTTAAAAATATAAACTTTCTTATTATACTTGTTTTAAAATCTTTTTGATTTGGCTATTCAAATATTTTACTTCCCTATTTGGTTATTTTATCAAAATAGAGGAAAATTTTGAAAAACGCTTTTTAGAAATAAATTAACATTTATTGATTTACCTTTTACATTTTGTACTCTTAGTGGCTTGAATATGTAATCTTTTGCTCCTTTTGCAATACATGTTGCCACCTTTTCTTCTTCTTTATCTGAACTCATCATGATAACTGGAATCTTTTGTAAATTTTCATGTTCTTGCATTAAACTTAATAATTCAAATCCATCCATTTCTGGCATATATAAATCTAATAAAACTATGTCAATATTTGAATCTTATTTCAGAAGCTCATCTCTAGCCAATCTGCCATTTTCCACAGCAGTGACCTAATAATCGCATAGAGTTAAAATGTCTATAAGAGCTAACCTTTAGAAATTGTCATCCTCTGCTACGAGGACATGTATATTCATGTATTATTTATCAGCCATCAACTTTTAGGATGTATCACTTCTTTTAATTAATTATTACTTTCTAAAATTTTGGATTGAATATCAATAATAGCTGTGTTTACAATAAAAGAAAGAATCAATAATAAAATCAGGAGTTAGGCAAGATAGTTTTTATTAATCAAAAATTATTATTAAAGCTTTGAATGTCATGTCATTATCATCTCCCAAAAAATTTACAATATCGTATAATTGGTGGTTAAATTAATAGCATAAAGTAGACACTTAAAAATTAGTATATCAAAAAAGATTGTATTGTTTAAATGTATACTAGCTGCATTATCTTTATAATAGATCATTTTTAATTTAAAGAGTATTTTATTAATTAAGCTTTAATGTTGCTAGCTAATATATTCTAATATAAAATATTTTTCAAATCAAGCACTTATTATGTATGATTTATTATTACTTTTATCAAATAACTAAAATGTAATAAAAATAAATTTAGGTTTTACCAATAATGAAAAATTTCAATTTATTTACATAAAATATTGCAAATATTCAATACATACATATTAATAAATATTTTATAATTTAAATTTAAACATAATCTTAATTATTCTCTATTTTTATTATATTTAGAGTTTATTGCAATTTTTATAGTATTTGCAATTCTCAATATTATCAATATTAGAACTTTAATTTTATGATATTTACCTTTAATTAAATAGTAACAAGATTATTTTTAGACAGATTTATGATAAAGATGTTTAAAATTTTTATTAATATTAATAAATTGATTTATGATTACAATTTTTTTATTATTTAATAAAATATTTATTCAAAAAAATATAAATTTTTTACAACTAAAAAGTGTAAAATAGCTTAAAATCATAAAAATTAAATAAAGTATCACCAACTATACCTACACAGTTGGTGATATTTTAATTACAATATTAGTAATATATTCCAAAAAACTTTTAGTCATTTATAAATTTTTAAATTATGAAATAATAATATAAAATCATAATTTGAAGTATTATCTATCAATAAATCCATCAATATTACATTTTCTTTAAAAATAAATATACAAACTAAACATGCTAAATAAATGAATACATACTAAATGTGTTGTTTCTTTTTGAGTAATATGAACAAAATAAATATATCACCTTATCTATTTATCAAAAATAAATGAATCAATCAATCAAAAATAGTTTATTAAATAAATTTATTTATTTTTATATTAATAAATTACTGTTTTTGTTACTAAGTATTTCATTTTGTTTAATGATACTAGTTGTTGCTTAATAGTTCTACTTTATTATCCTGTTCTTTAGTTTGATTACAAAATATTGAATTAATTATTAAATTAAATTTAAAATATTAATTTACTCTGTAAATATCTTTAGAATTTTTAGTTTCTTTAATTTAGTTATGGCTTACTTAAAGTTTTGAACATTATTTACAGAAAGACTTTTTTAGTTTTAATTAAAATTGCAAATGATATTTATTTATAAAATGAAAATAATAATCACCTCATACATAAAACTAAGGATTAGAGCTATGGGATTAGCTCTATTAACTAAACTAAGCAGTCAAATATCCCTTAATCTTCTTTATAATTACTTTAAAAAATATAATTTATAAATAAATACATAGTTTGTTTGTTTGTTTGTTTTTTACCTTATCTTTAAGAAAAAAGTTTCTAATTTAGTAGAATCTTTTAAATTTGACAAAATTGAATAAGCACCCTAGTAATCTATTTGATTACAACTAAATAAATAAATAATATTGAATTAATTTGCTCATTTAAGATTTAATTTCTAATTATTTACTCAAATCCTAAATACAAATAAGTTAATTCAGTTTTTTTACTCAAAGCTTGTCCTAATTATTTAGCTCCGAACTAACCTATTTAGCTAGAACTTTAAAAAAACATTAAGAAGTGTTTATTTTTCTACTAAAGTGCTTTACTTAAATTCTAAAACTAGTGTTTTAAGTTAATTCATTTAACTTAAAGGTATGGCAAGTAATTTTGCTCCCTCATTCTTAATTAAGCTATCTCTATGAATTGTAATTAAACTAAATAACAATAAGTAAGTAAATAAATTTACGTTGCAAATAAGAATAATTCTTAAAGAAAAGGAAGATGGCATAGAGACTCTGTTAGGAATTGAAAATAATTTGAAGATATATACCTTTAGCTTCAATGATTAGTATAAATTAATGGGTTATCAATTTAAATATAATATTTTACCTAATATCTATCTATAAAGATTATAATTATTTGCATTATGTTAAAACTTATGCTACATTCTCACACTCTTCGCCTGCGGTATCCCTTTAACTTTATATATATTAAATAGAGGTTTGTTTAAATTATACTTTAGTTTGCATCAGCATATGATTATTATTAATTTCAATTATAACCATATAAAAGTAATTACATTATTTTATAGGTCAGATTAGTAATTTTTTAAAGGTCCTAAGCATCTTCTATTTGTTCAGAATCGATTAAGTATTCTAAAACACTTTTTTTTGTTTCTATAATTTTAGAATCGCTTTCCTTTGATTTAAATTATCCCATTTTATTGTCTGCTTTTATTAATTTATAATAAATAATAATTGTTTTTTTAGTTTTTAAAATAAAAGATAAGGATAAACTGTGTAGATAAATCTCAATTTTGATCAAAAATTGATATTAATCTGTAAATTTTAAATTAATAATCCTTCTATAAATTAAAAAACTGGATTTAAGTTTATATAATTTAACAAATATCTTAAAATTCTATCGTTATTTGACCTATTTAAAATTTAAATTTATTTGCTGTAAAATTTTAAATATTGCACTAATTAATATTTAGTTATTTTTACCATAAGTAAAATCATAACTTTAGTGAGTGATTCAAAAAAATTAATTGCTTTTTGGGTGTTAAAAATAGAATTTACAGTTTTATTTTGTAGATAAAGAATGCATCAAAAAATTAATTTTATATTTTTACTATATATATTATTCAAATAGGATTTTTATTAGAAGATACTTAAAACTCACTTTCATCAAAAAAGTTATTTTAATATTATATAACATTAACTTTAAACTAATTGCAATTACTTAATATTACATTTTAGAATTTTGTAAAATTTATTAAATGATATTGTGAAGCTCGGTTAGCTCAGCTGGTTAGAGCATGCGGCTGTTAACCGCAAGGTCGAAGGTTCGATCCCTTCACCGAGCGCTTTTTTATTTATTAATTTATTAATGAATTGTTTATTTTTTAATTATAATTTTATTTTAAATAATTTGTAAAATAAAAATTAAATTTAAAATAAATTATTTTAATTAAAAATATTAAAATTGTTTTAAGAATTATAAAAATTAAAAATCATTTATTATTAAGCTCGGTTAGCTCAGCTGGTTAGAGCATGCGGCTGTTAACCGCAAGGTCGAAGGTTCGATCCCTTCACCGAGCGCTTTTTATTTTAAACTTGATTATGCAAGCTAAATAAATAAATTAATTTATTCTTCTGTAAATTAATGTTAAAAAATAATTATAATAAAAATAATCTTATTTTAAAATCTAATTAATCATTATCCATTAATTTCTATATTTTCATATTTTCTTTGTATTTGAAAAAGGAAATAAAAAAAATACGAAAGAAAAATATGAATGAATATTAATTATATGCTTTTTTTATCTAAATTTTTTATATGATTTAAAAAATAAATATCATTAAAGAAAGAATGATGAAATCATGTTAATTGTGGCTAAATATGAATACATTTTTATATGAAATATTTTAGAAACAGCTTGCATAAAAAACTAATTTAATAAAATAAAAGGCTTTTATATGATTTAGGTTTTCTAAATGAAATATTTTTTAAAGTTAAATTAAAAAAAATAAAATTTATCAAATAAATTAAAAAACTTTTCATAATAAAAATAAAATTATGATAAAAAGTAGACCTTTTCTATTATTTTTTTAAATATTTACTTGAAAAAATCAAATCTAATTAATAATAATTTTGTCAATAGTTACTATAATTGTTAGTAAAAGATTTATGATTAATAGAAATAGTTAAAACCAGAATTAATTAAGTAAATTATCTATGATTCAAGTTAATAATACTCTGATTTTCTCCCATAAATAATGCAAATATATTTATTTTTAATTAATTAAATAACATATTCAAAATTTTATATTTAAATAAATTAATGGATAAAAGCTCTACTTTTAACATAAAGTCTCAAGGAGACTAGGAGGATGTAAGTCTGTTAAATTAATAAGAGTCTAAAAAAAATATGGAAGATAAATCAATAGTAGCTACTTCTAGTTGCTTTATTGAAATCCCTTCCTCTTAAATCTAAAAGGATCATTTATTAAGCTAGGAGTAGCAAATGTAGCAGATTGAATCAAGTTCTTAACCATTTAGTATCTACATGTAAACTCCTTTCATTCTTAGGGCATTAATGATTGATATGCTGAAGCTGCTTTTAAAAGCAGCAAGAGATTCAAAGTTTTTTAAAAGCTTAACAGTCGCAAATTTGCCAGAGTTACCTCCACAACAATAAATAACTCACAACTACTAAAAATTTTAAACTAACTTGGATAGAAAACTAGAAGAAGCTAGGAAAAATAATAGGATTTTAAATGCACAAGACATGCTAAATGTTTTTGTTAAAACATTTAGTAAATAGCTAACAGTTACTATCATTTTAACTTGTCTGAGCTATATGTGTCTCTTTGGTTCTTCTTTGTTAATAAAATAACTGATATCATATATTTAAAACAATGGAGTCAATTAAACAGCATTATTGATAGCAGGTTCATTGATAACTTTGAATATCTTATGGGTGTTGTTTCATCACAATAACTTAAGATTAAATGCAATGGTTTAATCTAACTTTCGTAATATTTTTATGAAGGTTTTGTACAAAAAAGTATCATCTCTTTCAGCATTTTCTGTGAAGGAGGCAAATGTTGGAAAGCTAATCAATCTCATTTCAAATGATTTGCAAACTCTTGAATAAAGGTTCAATGCCATATTTTTCCTGCTTTCCGTACCTTTACCATTAATTGCTTCGACTTCATATCTTTATATCAAGTAAATTGTTTTATTTGAATTTGAGATATTATTTAAATCTCTTAATTAACTTTAATTAACATTTAAATATCAAAAGAGGCAAATCTTTAGTCAGATTTCATCATAATTTCTCTTGATTTTTTTAAATTATTCAATTTATTTTTTTTAAAGTATTGACTGGAATTGTACTTATTGAAATTACTTTTATTGATGATTTATTTTTTTGAAAAGCTTTGATTGAATTGTAGATATTGAAATTACTTTTATTGGTGACTTATTTTATATAACTAGGTATGGATTCGCAGGTCTTTTTGGTTTTGGACTCTTGATAATAACTTACCCTATCCTTCTTTTTCTATCTAAATTGAATCAGAAGTTCTTTTCAGACAAAAGTAAATATACAGATCAAAGAATTAATTTGACCAAAGAAATTATAGAGGGTGTTAGACTGATTAAAATGTATGCTTGGGAAGAAGCTTTTTTTCATAGTATGAATGTAGTTAGGAAATTAGAATTGATGAATATTCTAAAAATTACTATCATAACTGTTTTAAATTTTTGCATTGGACATACATTTTCTATCTTTGGCACTTATTTTATTCTTTATTTTATGTTTAATTATGGTGAATCAGGAGCAGTAGACACAGCCCTTCTATTCACAACACTCAACATACTTAATTTCACAAAAAATTAAGCTCTCAATGTCTTGTCTATTGGTGTTTCCAATATTTTATAATTAAAAGTTATTATAAATAGAATGATAAGCGTTCTTGTGCTAAAAGAAAAATCTATGACAAAAATAGAAGGTATTTATTCATTTATTTTTTTTTTTTAAATATTTAATTATCAAAATTAATTTATAAATTCAGACGAAGGAGAAGAAAATGCTTAAACGAAATTGTGCTAACTACAAAATGGCTCAGTTATATTTTAGAACTTCACAGGATATTGGAAAGAAAATATTGCAGTATTAAATGATATTAATTTAGAAATAAATAAAGGAGAACTAGTTTGTATTGTAGGTTAAGTAGGATCAGGAAAAACATCCCTCCTTAATTGCTTGCTTAAAGAAATTCCTATTTACAAAGGATACTTCAATTTTTCAGGAAACCTTGCCTATGTAGAATAAGAACCTTACATATTCAGTAATACAGTCAAAGAAAATATCTTGTTTGGGCGAGAATACAACGAAGAGCTTTACTAAAATGTGATAAAAGCTAGCTGTCTAGAATAAGATATCACTAAATTTGAATTTGGGGACCAGACTCACATTGGCGAAAGAGGAGTTAATATAAGTGGGGGTTAAAAAGCTAGAATTTCGTTAGCAAGAGCTCTCTATTCATAGGCAGATATCTATTTGTTTGATGATCCACTCTCTGCTGTTGACTCTAAAGTAATTACTTCAAGAAAAAATTATCATTTATTCAATCAAGTTTTTTATTCAAAAAGGTGGCAAAGACAATATTTTTCGAAGCAATCAAAGCATTTTGTAAGGATTCAACTGTTATTCTTGTCACTCATTAGATCCATTTCTCTAGATTTGCAAGCAAAATTGTCATCTTAGATTAAGGGAGAATAGTCTAACAAGGTACTTATGCAGAACTAGAGCAAACACTTTAAAATTTATCCAGTGAACTCCACCATAATGACCACAAACTTACTGAAAAGAGTGAAGAAAATGCAAATAAATCTGAAAAATTATACTAAACTCAACAAATTAACGATGAAACAAACAAAATTGTAAATAATTGCTAACCATAGAAAGAAGTCGTACCAAAAGAAGAAGATGTAGTTGTAAATTTATAAACGTATTTCGGCTTTTTCAAAGAATCAGGTAGATAAATAAATTAAATTAAGTTTTCAATTTAAATAATAACAATTTTTTTTAATAATAAGGAATTATTTTTGTAATGCCACTGATCATAGTCTTCTATATTTTCAGTCACGTAGTTTATGTTTAATTCAATAAGGCTCTTGGAGAGTTCGATGAATCAGAAAACAAATAGGAATTAATTCATAGAATAGGATATATTGTTTTAATTTACATTTTTGCTTAACTAATAAAGAACATCTCTCTGTGCTTTGCTATAAACAAACTGTGTAACAAATTACTTCACAAGATGGTATTATCTTTGTTGAGATCTAAAGTACTATTTTTTGATGTAACACCATCTGGAAGAATTCTGCAAAGATTTTCGTCAGACATTGGTAAAATATTTAGGAGAAATTATTTTTTGTAAAAAATAATACAATAAATAAATTAAAAAGGTCAAATAGATGAAAACTTAGCACTGATTTTAGCTGATATTTTTGAAATATTCATAGGAATTATAGTTAATTTTACAACAATTATTCTGATAACTCCTTATTTTTCTTTTGTAGTTCTATTCGAAGCAGCTGTACTTTTCTATTTTTTTAAGAAGTGTAAATAAGGTATTATGTCGACAAAATAAATTGATTTAAAAACAAAATCTCCTCTCCTCACATTTTTTAGTTTGAGTATCTAAGGCGTCTTACCAATAAAAGTGTATAAGCAAAATGAAAATTTTGAAAAAGAATTTGATTTCTTAGCATCTAATTAATTAAGAGCTTCTATTTACTACTTAGTTTGCCAAAGAGGATTTGGTGCCTTTATTAATTTATTCACAGCTATATGCAACGGTATGGGAATATTTCTAATTGTTTATGTCGCGAATTCTACCTCAGATATTGGGCAGTGTATAATCTATTTCGTAAACGGCATTGAACTTCTCTAATGGGGGATGAGGTAAATAAATTTAAGATTTGATTTTTGTTTTAAAAAAACTTTAAATCATGAAATTTTATTTAAAATTCAATGTGTTTTATAAGCATAATTCTAATTTGTTTTAATTGCAGTATTTATTTATTTATTATTCTTTTTAGATTATTTGGAATATAAATTACAAATTTGCAAGTTAATTTTTCATAAATATTAAATTAATAAAGATGATTGTTATATTTTTATGCTAAATCACCAAAATTTTATTTTTAAAAATTAATCATTTTAATAATTTTTTTAATATAATTTCAAAAGAATTTCTAACATTAAAATTTTTTTTTTTCATTTAATTTAAAAAACTGAAAATAAAAATTAAGAAATGTATTTTAGAATATTTTATTAATTAAAAAATAAATTTTATTTGAATTTATTTCTTATTCTTTTTTTTCAAGACTTACTTATATATACTAATATAAATAGTATAAAATTAGAGTGTTATCTATTTATATACAGGATAATACTAAATTATAGGATTGCAAATTAGATTATTTATATCAAATAATTTTATTTAAAATTTATTCTCTAGTATAGAATTAAAATTTTAGAATTTTTATTCATACAAAAATACTAAATAAAAGGATTCTATGTGTATTTGATACTTAAATAGAATGGATTTCTTAAAAATATATTCCGGTTATTTAATTCATTCTTATAATTTGATAAAAACTCTAAATTATTATCCAATAAAATTAAAAATTATAGCTTTAAAATCTTAATAAATAAATTTTAATATTTTTGAAAATTATAAATAGATAACTTGTTAATTTGGATGTTGCTATGACGAATGTTTAAAGGTGTTTGAATTTAACAAAAATAGAGCATGAACCTTCTTTAAAAACTTAATATGATGGTTAGTTGGAATATAAAAGTTAAGATGAATAAGTTAAAAAGTTTCCTTTTGAAGGATAGCTGGTATTTAAAAATGTAAAAATGAGATATAGAAAAGACTTAGATTTAGTATTTAAAGATTTATCTTTTAAAATATTACCTGGAAAAAGAGTAGGTTTTGTTGGAAGGACTGGAGCTGGGAAATCATCAATAATTTAAGCTCTTTTTAGAATAACAGAATTAGAGTATAATTAAGGAAGGGGTGATTCATGTGACATTTTGTTAGACGGGCATAGTATCAAAAATTTAGGTTTGCACACTTTAAGGGCTGGAATAAGTATCATACCTCAATCTCCATTTATATTTTCAGGTACAATAAGAAGAAATCTTGATCCTTTAGATGAATATACAGACGAAACTATATATGAAGTTCTTCGTGATATAAGCTTATATGGTAAAATTTTAAATTATTTTTCAAAAAATATTCATTTTGACTTTAAAATAAATTAAATTTGAATCTTTAATTAAAAAATATTTCTTTAACTTAAAAAAAAACTTGGAATAAAAATAGAAAAAGTGAATCAGTTACCAAAAAATATTTACGAGGATATGAGCAATGCCAGTGATATATTTAGTGCAGGATAAAAACAGTTAATATGCCTTGGAAGAGCAATTTTAAGAAAGAGCTAACTGATTGTATTAGACGAAGCAACTGCAAACGTAGATATGCTAACTGATGAGTTAATTTAAGAAAAAATAAGATAGAAATTTAAAAACTCCACAGTTATAACCATAGCTCATAGACTAAACACAATAGCCGATTATGACTAAATTATAGTGATGGAATAGGGAAAAGCTGTAGAATAAGGAACTCCATATGAGTTATTGTAAAATTCAAATGGAATTTTCTACTAAATGGTTTAACATACTGGAGCTAAAAATGCACTTCTAATAAAAAGAATTGCTCATTAAAAAGAACTTTAAAAATAAACTCAAGAAGATATTTGATCTAAATGTTTGAATATTTGGCAATCTTTCTCACATAATTAAATTATTTAAAATAAAAATTTATTTTTTTAAAATATCAGATTATATAATTTACTTTCTCATTTGGTTAAATAAAATTATTTCTTTTAAATTAATTTAAGGCAAATTTATTTATAAATATTTTCAAATAATTTAACTAAATTAAACAAAACAAAATAAAAAAGTTAAATTTTATAAAATATGCTTTTTTTAACTTTTTAAAATAAATTTTTTGATATTTAATGATAGTTCTAATGTAATTTTATTAAGAAAATAAAAGAATTATACTAAATTATTTTGAGTGAACAATTCGATCATCGATTAATCAAATATTTCATATTCTCTTAAAATCCTTAAGAATATACATGAATAAAAATGCTTTGTTGGTGGATTGAATTAGATCAATCTATCAGTCTGTAAATCAAACATTAAATAAGCTTTTTTGATAATGATAATTATAAAAAAATTATTATTTATTTCTACATAAAAGTATCACTAAATTATTATAAAAAGTAGAACTTTAATATTTAAAAAAAACAAAATGAAGAAAAAAACCAATTAATAAATTTAAAATAAATTAAATGGTAATATTTATTATAAATTCTACCAAACAAATAAGACTTAAATCATAGTTATTTTGATAACTCTCTTTCCAACAGCACTGTTGATGCTCTCTACCTATTTAATATTAAATTATTTTTAGAGCATATGCTTTGAATTAGTCAATAACTTTTCAAATGACTTATTGTAAGATCAAATCAAAAGCTCTAAAATACTGAATTCAGCAATAGTCTTTTAACTTAGTTCTCAGACCTAAAAATTTGTTTGGTACATCAACATGCTTAATGAATTCTTTGGAAAAATAATCTAAGAAAATGTCTTAAAAAATTAAAATCATATTCCATCTATTCTCAACATAGAAAGGACTTACACAAACGAAGAAAACAAAGATGTATTGATGCTTTTTAGAAATAATTCTATATTCACCAGCTCATGGTAAAATTAATAATTATATATTTCTTATTTGAAAATAATCTAAATTTTAAATCAAGCTTCATTTAGATGTATTTTATTGTTTTATTCTATTGAAGATTTAATTGTTAATTTCTCAAGTAAATTATATGAATTTACCTTTTTGTTTTAATTAAATTTTTTAATTCAATCAAGGATCAATATTTTTATTAATTTGATATCAAAATAATAAAAGACCCTTTAAATTACAATTAATTATTCCTTAACACTTTATTTTATCTTAAGGACATTTTAATTATTGAACGTTGAGGCATGTATTAGCAAAAAAAGCAGCATTTATTTTCATAACAGACTTCTATTTTTTCATAAAAATTTATTAGAAAAAATTAACCCTTTCAAAAAGTCATCATGCATTCATCCTCAAAACTTTCTCATTTAAATAAACTTGCTTCAATTTATTTGTTTGGAGATAATTTTTATGAAAGCTGATTTTTTTAAATTAATATTTTAGGCATCAAGTAAATAAATCTTAAATCAATTAATTTGATTATATTGAATTGTAGTAGCTAGATTAATCTGTTCGGATAGATTCTGTTAGTAAATCAATCTAATTTGTTAATAATTACAGTGAAGGAAGGTAGATGATATTCAAAGATTTATTTTTTGTATTTAGTTATGATGGTCTGCTTTACACCTAAGGTGTGAATACTACTTTTCAAAATTATTAGCCACCTAAAAATTGTCCATATTAAGGATAATTTTATTTAGATACTAGATGCAGATACTATTACAACCTAAGTAGTATCTCTACAGTTATATATAACCCATAAATGTTTTATTCAAAAGTTAACCCTTTCATTGTTCAATCATTTTGCCAAAGGAGATTGAAATATGAATCTTTAGACCCAAACTCAAAAAGTTCAAACTACTCATTAATATGCTTAAATTAAGATTTAACGTTAGTACCGACTTACTTTAAAAATTTTGGCTCTAACTCTAAACTCTAAATTTTATTAAATCCATAATATCAAACAGTTATTTATGATTCAGCATATAATTTAAGTAGAAATGAAATTGTTACCATACAGTAAATTGAGACAGACTACTTGAAAAATCAAAGTTAGGCATCATATTTTATTAGCATGATTAACTAAAATAATAAGTTTGTTTTAAATAGCACTAATCAATTTGATTTTGTAGGATTTAATTATGAAAATTATTAGCAAATCTTCGAATATGAACGGAACTCGACAGAATGCATTGTATTACAAAATTAAATTACAATAATTGACAAAGTACCTAAATTTGAGACTCTCAAATTAGTGGATCCTTCTCCAAAATATTAAATTAAAAATGCATTTTTATTTTTAAATATTCTTTCTAAAGAAAAAATGCTTTAATATTGCAGCATTTTGCAACAATAAATCCAAAAATACAATTTTTTATTTATGGTGATAAGCTTAGTTTGGATAGCTATTATATAATTAGTATAAATAATATATTCTTTTTTATTAGGCTAATAGACTTTAAAACCTATAATTCACTTAACTGGCGTTTTAAAACAATTAATTGATTAAGATGGTGATGGACTAAACTAGATTTTTTTGCAATCTCTTTAGATATCTAAAGTGGAAGATATTTCTGATAATGTCAACAAAATCTAAGGAAAAAGCGATTTATAAACAGGTGAATACTTCTAAATCGATTAAAGCACATAATGTTTCTCAAGTGATACAAAGGAACTTTTTGATAATTTTTAGAATCTTTTCAAAGTTTTGATTTTTACTACTTAAAATATATACAAAGAAAACGAAAGTATGTCTTTAATTAATTTAAGCATTGAGGTTTAGCATTTCAATCAATTTAAAAATCATCGAGCATTGGGTGTGTGCTATAATAACATAGGAGTAATCCATTATAATTGTGGTAGATACCTAGAATCAATAGAAAACTTGCAGAGATCTATTATTAGTGCAAAATATGAATTAGGCTTTTATAAAAATTAATCTTAAGACCAATATTTAAATGTTGATAATAAAAAAAATTAATTTATTTAAGCTTATCAAAATCTGATAAAGTAGACAAATTTAAAGATTTAAGAAAAAATGTTTAAAGAAGACAACATTACATTGAAAGAAAATGAAAATAATGAAAATGGTAAAATCTTTATCTTTTGGAGTTTATACAATAGAACAATTAACCTAATAAAAGCATTATTTTCTCATATTACTGAAAATAATTTAATTGATTTGGCTGATATGTTAGAAGAAATTCTTTTGGATATTGAGAAAGTAAGTTAAATATATTTACCTCCTTGTATAAAAAGAGAAATGCTTGTGTGTTATATGAAATGCATTACTTACAAATTGTAAAATAACCATAAAGGTTATTTTGATGCATTAGAAAAATTTAAGAATCTTTATATAACCCATCGAAAAACTAAGTAATTTAATTGCACAGCTAACTAAGCTGAATAAAATAACATCTTAAAAAAAACTGAATAAGAGATAAAGTTTTTTTATTAAAACAGTTATCATACTCTTTTGAGCTCACCTAAGTCTAAGATCAAGTAAATTAAGAGAAATAATTTATTTAAAAAGTATAAAACATATTAATATTAATTGAAGGAGTCAGCACTTAAAAGTAAATTAACAAAATAGCCTAAATCTTTGTTTTACAGTCCCTGTTTAAACAAATCAAAAAGAAATGCCATAATTTTTGAACATTTAAAATAGCAATCAATAAAAGATAAAGAATGCTTCAAAAATTATCAGCCATTTTTTTAAGTCAGAAAAAACATAAATCAAAAAAAACTATGCAAATATTAATTTAGTTCTGATATTTTATTTTAATATTTTGCTTTAGAATAGGTGAGCTTATAAATTATGTTGCAAAATTACTTTAATGCTGGATTTATTATTACAAATTTATTAGAAAAGTGTCTTTATTATCTTCCTTTCCTTAAAATAAAGGCTTATAAGCTAGCTGCTGACCTATTTCAGCTTTCAAATATTTAAAATCCATATTTAGAAGAAATTTTAAACAAATATACTTAATTGGCCTATGCAAATATTAAAGTATGTACAATTACTGCTTGTCAAAGTAAATATTCTTAATTTAGATCCTATGCATTGCAACATGACTTAATTAATGACATATTATTTAAGAATAAAGATTAATTTGGTCTAATTAACTATTCCTTTGAAGAGAATATCTATATTTAATAAATTTAATGGACAAATATTCAAATAATTAAAACAAACTAAGAGTTTTTTTAAAAAATACTATTTTATTTGTTTAAAGGAAGTATAAATAGTTATTCAATAGTAGATTTAGATAAAAGCAGTTAAAAAACAAAAAATAATGAAAACTTAGCTAGTAATATTTTCACATTAAATATTAAAAATGAAGAATACTCTAATCTTATGTATAGCAAAATAAATTTATAAACAGAAGAGATTAAAGATAAAGAATACTCTACTATTTTATAATAAGCAAAAGCAGATAAATTAAAATCATTTTATTTAGATTTTACTCCTAATAGGACACATCATCAATCTTAAATGAGTGATATCAGTTAAGTTAGCTAACAATAAAGTTACTTAATAAATCAATCCAAATAAGATTATTCACCAAATTCATTCATGAAAGATTATGTATTAAATCCAAAAACATCATCATTCTATAAAAATCATGCTCAAAGTAGTGATTAGCGGATTGAAAAAGAAATGATTATTGATTTAGATAGGAATCGAACAAAAAATGAAACAGTTTACAGAAAATCTTTTGATATTAAATGCGTTTAACATGTATCAAAAAAGACAAATGAACAATATTTCAACTAAAACTATTAACCATACTAAAAAGCCAGCCTATCTAGATCAAATATTCTAAATTTTAGTGGTTATATAGAAGATATTGAAAATAGTTTTTTAAATAAAAAAGAAAACAATTAAACTATTAATAATGATAAAACATACTTTTTAAGTGATGTTTTTGACAAAGAAATCACGTAAAATCAAAATGATGAATGTAAACAAAACAGTTTCTTTTAAAATAGTCATGAAAATAAATCGTAAAAGCACACTTTCTTAGAAAATTCTGGATTGAACTAGCAATAAACAACAAGCTTTTCATAAATAGATTTGAAAGATGAATAAAAGCAAGGCACGCATCATAAAAATTACTAATATCACAAATAGGAGATTTCTGCCGAATGGATATTTCATTAAGGAGTGTAAGCAGCCTTAAAACAGTTTATTTTGAATAACGATTAAAAAATTTAAATATATATGTCTCAAAAAAAATATTATTATTCAAAAAAACTGAAGTAAATAAACAAAATTAAAGGATACCAAACTTATTTGCTTTTTATAACAGACACAAAGTTAGATATCACAAATTAATATCTATTTCAGGAACTCGCGAATCTTTTGACAAATTTAGATATAGAACTTTTGGTTTTAATTTTAAATTAAAATTAGTCCATAGAAGAATTTTCTTCCCATATTAATGTTTTTATAGATTAAAAATCAGTAATCACATTTTTTACTTCAGAAGAAAAACTTTTACAATACATTTACAGTTAAAGAGAGCATGTTAAAAACTATTTATTACCAATGATTTTTGAGCACTTTTGATAAATATTTTTTTATATGCAAATTAATATCAACTTTTTTATTATTTTAATTTGACATTAAAATCAATTAAAAATTATTTTTATACTAAATTAAATACTTTATCTATCTATCTATCTATTTTCTATTTAATTACTTAAATTTTTCTGAAAATTTAAGAACGTCTTTAACTAATATTTGTTTTTGAAATTTTTAGGTAAATTCAACTCTTTCTCGGTTATAGAGCTGAAACCTAATATATATTTTAGGCACTGAATATAATATTAGCTTTAAACAAATTGCACTTACTTTATATTACATTTTTGAATTTTGTAAAATTTATTAAATGATATTGTGAAGCTCGGTTAGCTCAGCTGGTTAGAGCATGCGGCTGTTAACCGCAAGGTCGAAGGTTCGATCCCTTCACCGAGCGCTTTTTATTTAAAAAATAAAATTTTGAAAAATATTTTGATTACTTCGCATCTAATTCGTTTCGAGCTTCTATTTACCACTTAGTTTGCCAAAGAGGATTTGTTGGCTTCATTAAAATTTATATATTAGCCTATATGATAAAATTTTTAATTATTTTCAAAAAAATTTTCATTTTAACTTTAAAATAAATTTAAATTTCAATCTTTAATTAAAGAATATTTTTTTTAACTTAAAAAAACTTGAATAAAAATAGAAAAAATGAATCAGTTACCAAGCAATATTTACGAGGATATAAGCAATGCCAAGGATATATTTAGTGCAGGATAAAAGCACTTAATATGCCTTGGAAGAGCAATTTTAAGAAAGAGCTAACTCATTGTATTAGACGAAGCAACTGCAAATGTAGATATGCTTACTGATGAGTTAATTTAAGAGAAAATTAGATAGAAATTTGAAAACTCTACAGTTATAACCATAGTTCATAGACTAAATACAATAGCCGATTATGACTAAATTAGGGTAAAGCTGTAGAATAAGGAACTTATAGTAAAATTAAAACAGAAATTTCTACTAAATAGTTAACATACTGGAGTTAAAAATTCACTTCTAATAAAAAGAATAGCTAATTAAAATGAATTTTAAAAATAAACTCATGAGATTAGTTTTTGAATATTTGACAAACACAATTATAAATAAAAATTTATTTTTTAAAATATCAGATTATATAATTTAGTGTTCTGATTTGGTTAAATAAAATTATTTTATTTAAATTAATTTAAGTCAAATTTTAAAATAATTAATTTTTGCAAATAAATTTTTTCTTCTAAGAATTAGTTGAATTATTAAAATTTAATCTATTTTTTTTTTACTATGCTATTTTAATTAAACAAAAGTAACAATGGAAGTATAATAATGTAAATTTATTTAATATACTTTTTTTTAACTTGTGGAAATAAAATGTGTGCTAAGTGTTTTGTTATTTAATCAAAATTGTAGTGTAAATTAATAAGAAATTCATACTTTTTTATTTCCAAAGTGAATAATTAAATGATTGATTGATTAATCATAAATTTCAATTTCTTATTAAGCCATACCAAAAAAGAATAATAAAGTAAAGAAATAAATAAATTAAAATGACTTTGTCAGTTGATTGAATATTATCAATTAATATCAAATTTCTTTTGATAATAATAATTATAAAAAAATTATTATTTATTATTACATAAAAACGAGCTATTAATAATAATAAAAAGTAGAACTTTAATAATTATAAAAAAAATGAAGAAATAAACCATTTAACAAATTTCAAATAAAATAAAGGGCAATTTTTATTATAATTTCTATTAAAGTAATAAGACTTAAATCATAGTTATTTCCATAACTCTTTTTCCAACAGTGCTTCTTATACTCTCTACCTATTTAGTCTTAAGTTATTTTTAAAGTGTATGCTTTTAACTAGTCAATAACTTTTCAAATGATTTATTGTAAGATCAAATCAAAAGCTCTAAAATACTGAATTCAGCAATAGTCTTTTAACTTAGTTCTCAGACCTAAAAATTTGTTTGGTACATCAACCTGCTTAATGAATTCTTTGGAAAAATAATCTAAGAAATTGTCTTAAAAAATGAAAATCATATTCCAACTATTCTCAACATAGATATGACTTACAAAAACTAAGAAAAAAAAGATGTATTGATGCTTTTTAGAAATAATTCCATATTAACTAGCTCATGGTAAAATAGCCTATCATTTTTTTACTTGAATATTCATTAATTTTCATTCAGATTTTTTTGTTATTTTAGACTTAATTCTATTTTAGCATTGAATAGTAATTTCTCAAGTTTCCCAAAATTAATGTTTACCTAATTAATTTTTTTAATTCAATCAAGAACCAATATTTATGTTAATTTGATGTCAAAATAAATAATAAAGAACAGTGTTAAATAGCAATTAATTATTTTCAAGCAAATACTTTCATTTTAAGAATATTTTAAACTTCTATTTTATATATTCAAAATTAATGAGAAAATTAGCCCTTTCAAAAAGTTATGCGATCAATCAAATTGAAAAAATATTTAATTAAATTAAATCTTGTTTTTTTTCTTTCTTTTATTTTGTTTTGAGATAATTTTTATGAAAGTTGATTTTTTTAAATTAATGTTTTAGGCATCATGTAAATAAATCTTAAATCAATTAATTTGATTATATTGAATTATAGTAGCTAGATTAATCTGTTCGGATAGATTCTGTTAGTAAATCAATCTAATTTGTTAATAATTACAGTGAAGGAAGGTAGATGATATTCAAAGATTTATTTTTTGTATTTAGTTATGATGGTCTGCTTTACTCCTAAGGTGTGAATACTACTTTTCAAAATTATTAGCCACCTAAAAACTGTCCATATTAAGGATAATTTTATTTAGATGCTAGATGCAGATACTATTACAACCTAAGCAGTATCTCTACAGTTATATATAACCCATAAATGTTTTATTCAAAAGTTAACCCTTTCATTGTTCAATCATTTTGCCAAAGGAGATTGAAATATGAATCTTTAGACCCAAACTCAAAAAGTTCAAACTACTCATTAATATGCTTAAATTAAGATTTAACGTTAGTACCGACTTACTTTAAAAATTTTGGCTCTAACTCTAAACTTTAATTTTTATTAAATCCGTAATATCAAACAGTTATTTATGATTCAGCTTATAATTTAAGTAGAAATGAAATTGTTACCATACAGTAAATTGAGACAGACTACTTGAAAAATCAAAGTTAGGCATCATATTTTATTAGCATGATTAACTAAAATAACAAGTTTGTTTTAAATAGTACTAATCAATTTGATATTGTAGGATTTAATTATGAAAATTATTAGCAAATCTTCGAATATGAACGGAACTCGACAGAATGCAT
The DNA here is from genome assembly GCF_000189635.1 of Tetrahymena thermophila SB210. Classification (NCBI taxonomy): domain Eukaryota; phylum Ciliophora; class Oligohymenophorea; order Hymenostomatida; family Tetrahymenidae; genus Tetrahymena; species Tetrahymena thermophila. The sequence continues at coordinate 797,429 of NW_002476544.1, read as the reverse complement.
TGTATTACAAAATTAAATTACAATAATTGACAAAGTACCTAAATTTGAGACTCTCAAATTAGTGGATCCTTCTCCAAAATATTAAATTAAAAATGCATTTTTATTTTTAAATATTCTTTCTAAAGAAAAAATGCTTTAATATTGTAGCATTTTGCAACAATAAATCCAATAATACAATTTTTTATTTATGCTGATAAGCTTAGTTTGGATGATTTCTATATTATTCGTATAAATAATATACTCTTTCTTATTAAGCTAATAGACTTTAAAGCCTATTATTCACTTAACAAGCATATTAAAATAACTAATTGATTAGGATGGTAATGGACTAAACTAGAATTTTTTGCAATCATTTGAGATTCTTAAAGTGGAAGATATTTCTGATAATATCAACAAAATCTAAGGGAAAAGCGAATTATCAGCTGGTGAGTATTTCAAAATTAATTAAAGCAAATAATGTTTCTCAAGTGATACAAAGGAACTTTTTGATAGTTTTAAGAATCTTTTCAAAGTTTTGGTTTTTACTACTTAAAACATATACAAAGAAAACGAAAGCACATCCTTAATTAATCTAAGTATTGAGGTTTAACATTTTAATCAATTTAAAAATCATCGAGCAATTGGTGTGTGCTATAATAACATAGGAGTAATCCATTATAATGGCGGTAGATACAAAGAATCAATAGAAAACCTGTAGAGATCTATTATTAGTGCAAAATACGAATTAGGCTTTTATAAAAATTCATTTTAAGATCACTATTTATATGTTGATAATGAAGCAAGTTAATTTAGTTAAGTTTATCAAAATCTGCTAAATTAGAACAATTACGAACTTTCTGTAAAAAGGTTTGAAGATGGGAGTAAATTACTAAAAGAAAATGATAAAAGTGAAAATGGTAAGATCCTTATCTTTTGGAGTTTATACAATAGAACAATTAACCTAATAAAAGCATTATTTTCTTATATTACTGAAAATAATTTAATAGATTTGTCTGATATGTTAGAAGATATTATTTTGGATGTAGAGAAAGTAAGCCAAATATATTTAAATCCATGCTAAAAAAGAGAAATACTTATATGCTATATGAAATGCCTTACTTACAAATTGTAAAATAACCAGAAAGGTTATTTTGATGTATTAGAAAAATGTAAGGAGCTTTACATAAACCATCGAAAAACTAAGAAATTTAATTGCACAGCTAACTAAACGGAATAAAATAACATCTTGAATTAAGCTGAAGAAGAGATAAATTTTTTTTATTAAAACGGCTATCATACTCTTTTGAGTTCACCTATGTCAAATAAAAAATAAATTAAGAGAAGCAACTTATTTAAAAAGTATAAATTATCCTAATATTAATTGTAGGAACCAGCACAAAAAGATTAATTAACAATAAACCCTAAATCTTTGTTTTAGAATTCAAGTTTAAAAAGATTAAAAAGATATACCCTAATTTCAGATAATTAAAAAAGTATATGCTATCATTTAAAATAGCAATTAGCAAAAAATAAAACTCACTTCAAGAATTATCAACCTTTCTTTTAAGTTAGAAAAAATTTAAGTCAAAAAAAACTATGCAGATATTAGTTTAGTTCTGATATTTTATTTCAATATTTTGCTTTAGAATAAGTAAAGTTTTAAATCATGTTGCAAAATTACTTTAATGCTGGATTTATTATAACAAATTTATTAGAAAAGTGTGTTTATTATCTTCCTTTCCTTAAAATAAAGGCTTATAAACTAGCTGCTGACCTATTTAAGCTTTCAAACATTTAAAATCCATATTTAGAAGAAATTTTAAATAAATACACATAATTGGCATATGCAAACATTAAAGTATGTACAATTTCTGCTTGTCAAAGTAAATATTCTTAATTTAGATCCTATGCATTGCAAAGTGACTTAATCAATGATATATTATTTAACGATAAAGATTAATTTGGTCTAATTAACTATTCCTTTGAAGAGAATCTCTATTTTTAGCTAATTTAATGGACAAATATTCAAATGATAAAATCAAATTAAAAGTTTTTTTAAAACATATAATTTAATTGGTAGAAAGAACAACAAAGTATAAACAGTTACTCGGTATTAGATTTAGATAAAAGCAGTTGTAAAACAAAATATAATGAAAAAATTATTTCATCGCGAATAAAAAGTAAAACACTAAGCACTTAAAATGAGCCATAATTTACGCCTATCTATTCATATAGTAAAACTATTAAAACAAATTTGCAATTAGAAGAAATTAAAGATAGAGAATGTTCACCTATAGAATAATAAGCAAAAACAGATAAATTAAATACATTTTTTTAAGACTTTTCTCATGATAAAACACATCAATTTTAAATGATTGATTTCAGGCAAGCTAGCTTACAATAAAGTTCCTTCATAAATTAATCCAAACAGGATTATTCACCAAATTAATTCATGAAAGATTATGTTTTAACTCCAAAAATATCTTCATTCTGCAAGAGCCCTGTTGAAAGTAGTGATAAGTTGATTAAAAAAGAAATTCTTTTTGATTTAGAAACAAAAAAAAGAAAAAAAGAAGCATTTTATGGAAAATATTTGGATAGCAAGTGTCTATTATGTGTATCTAAATAGACGAATGGATAATTTTTAAACTATTGCAATTACTCATGCTAAACAACCAAGCTATCTAAATAAAATATTCTAAATTTTAGTAGTTATATTTAAGATATTGAAGATACTTAAAAAAATTAAAAAGAAAACAATTAAACTATTAATAATGATAAAATATGCTTAAGTGATGTTTTTGACAAAGAAGCCATAAAAAGTGAAAACGCTGAAAACAATGAAAGCAAACAAAATAGTTTCTTTTTAAATACTCATTAAAATAAATAAAAAAATCACCAAAATAACAAGCTCACTTTCCTAGAAAATCTTGGATTGAATTAACAATAAACAACAAATTTTTCATTTACAGATTTGAAGGACGAATAAAAATAAAGTACACCTTATAGCCAATGCTAAGGTCACAAGTAGGAGATTTCTGCAGAATGGATATTTCATTAAGGAGTTTAAGCAGCCTTAAAGTAGTTTATTTTGAATACTGATCAAAAAATTTAAATATATCTCTCCTAAAAAAATTATTCAAAATAAATGAAGCAAATTAACAAAATTAACGGATACCATACTTATTTGCTTTTTATTACAGACACCAAGTTGGAGATCACAAATTAACTCCTATTTTAGGAACTCACTAATCTTTTGGCAAATTTAAATGTAGAACTTTTGGTTTTATTTTTAAATTAAAATTAGGCAACAGAAGAGTTTTCTACTCATATTAATGTTTTTATTGATTAAAAATCAGTAGTCACATTTTTTACTTCGGAAGAAAAACTTTTGTAATACATTTACAGTTAAAGAGAGCATGTCAAAAACTATTTATTTCCAATGATTTTTGAGCACTTTTGATAAATATTGATAAAAATAAAATGTCAACTTTATTTAATTATTTTTATAATAGTTTTAAAAAATTTTCAACAAATTATAAATTAAATATGTACTCTATCTATCTATCTATCTATCTATCTACAAACCTACCTTTTTATTTAATTACTTAATCTGAAAACTGTAAAAACGAATTTAAAAATTATTAAATAATTTAAAACATAAATAATAAAAACTATATTCTTACTTAATAATTATTTCTTATATCTAAATAATTAAAATTTTCAATATTAAGTCTGGTTTGTTAAAATCAACCATAATTATTTTATTCATAGTGTTGATGCCTTTAATTATTATGGGTCTTTTAGAGATTTATGAAAATTTTATGGATTTTAATCGCTATAATATATTTGATCTATAATTAATTAATGAGGATCAATAATATAATAAACTTTAATGGTTTTTAATTAGTGATAATAAGAAGAAAATAAATAAGTAATTTCTTCTATAAATTTGTTACATGAATTTAAATTTAAAATTAAGTTTAATTCTATTTGATAAGTATAAGTTTAATTTTACTAAAAAAGTGCCTGTTCATAGTTAAGCTATTTTAAAATGTTATATAAAATGAAATTTGAGATGTTTTTTTATATTCTATCTGATGTATTTTGAATACATAATGAACATTATTTCATATTATTAATTTCCTATTTCATGTTTGCTATATTGATTGACGTCTGTTTATTCTAAATAAAGTGCATATTATTTATTTAATTGTTTAAAAATAGTTCAATTTATGAAGTATTATTGTAGATTCTTAGATAAAAGTGAATCAATTTATAATCGTTGTTAATTAGGATATTTATTAAAGAAATAGAGTTAAAATTCTATTTTCAATCTAAAGTGGTAGGTGGGATATATTAATTATTTATAATAATGAGACAAATAGAAAGTATTTTTAGAAGAATTTAAAAATAAAATTGAGCAATTTAATTTAGTAGACTAAAAATTTAGAAATAGCTTATGATATAATTAATCACATGATAAATACTTTGATGTTGTATAAAAGTGATCTAATTTAATAAAGCAAATTTAGAGGAAAATTCATTAAGAGTATTTTTTTTGTACTAGTCTTATCTTTCTTTATGCTTTTTATTCATACTATAAGAAAAATTCCGCTAAAGTTAATCTATATCTTCTATTTTGTAAATGCATATTTCACAAATTAATTCATTAATATCACATCATTTTCCGCTAATCTCCATAATAATAATACAACTTTATTTTTATTATTATAATTATTTATCTCCATTTTTTAGTAAAAAACAAATAGAGAAAAAAAATATTTTAGAAATTTTACTGAATGTAAAATATATATATTAAGAGACTAACTATATTTTACTTGATCCTAAAAATAGATTTTTTTGAAAAAAATGCTTATTTAAAAAAAAATTTGCTTTATTTTCGCAAAATAGATAGCTGCATTATTTCAATATAAATGAAGTTTATAAAATTATAAGGAGCAAGTTAAAAAAATTAAAAAATACAATTTTTTAGCGTAATCATACTAAAAATTATAATAATTTTGCTGAGTCGCTTTGTCTGTCTTTCTATTTGTCTGTCTTTCTGTATTTCGATTTATTAGTTTTCTTCTAGTAAATTTGTAATTAATGCAAAAATTTAGGATTTGAGTATTCTATTTATAGTTTATTTGCAAATATTTATGTAGATTTCTTATTTCTTTTGGAAATAAGTCTCTTCATTCTCATATTTTAGTTCTAGTTGATGTCATTTTTCTCTGTAGCGGGCTAAGTTAATACAAGAAAATCATGAGAAATACCCAAATAAATTACTTTAAACAAAAAATCAAATATTTTTCATAAGATGCATTTTTTAAAGATAAAAACTAGTGTAAAATTTCTTGGGTGGTTTTTTTCGAGCAATTTTCAACTTATCTCAATGAAAAGATTTGAAAAATGTGTTTCCAAAAATGGAGTAATTTTATAATAAATTTCTAAAAGCGCTTAAATATATAATTATTAGATATCAAATTGATATATAATATCTACTTATGGTGTAGATTTAGTTTTGATTACGAATCATAATCGAAATCGACCAACAATTTTAACAGTTTTACTAGAAAAATAGTAGGATATAAATTAAATTATGTGTCAAAACTTATTTAAATGGTAAGGTTTAAATAGATAGATAGATATCTATTAATTAATTTATTCATTAAACATTTTAAAAGTTATTCAATTAAAATAAACTTTAAGTAATTAATAAAAAAAATTCAATAAAATAATAAATAGCATACAATATTTAACACATTTCGATGAATAAAGTTTCAGATTCTAAAACATCTGAAGGAAGATAGGCTGTGATTGTGCATGCTTCAAACGTGGAAGGTGGATGTCATGTAAAAGAGGTCTTCTTACTTTAAATTAAAACAAGTAGAATAGCTCTTACTATTTTGCTTTCTATTTTGACTGGGTTCTTATTCGCTCTTTTTCTAAGATGGTCGTTTAAATTAAGAAAGAATTTCCTCTATGAAAAGGTTTATCAAATGAGAGATGCTACTCATTTCTTAGTCTGCAACGAAGATGGCACTGAGCTTATTGAAAATAAAGTAGAATTTAAGCTGAGAAATTGGAAGAATAATTAAGTAGAAGTATAAATTGGATTTAAAAGTCGTAAATTAGACTATATCTATCACAATCAAAAAGAAAAAAAGCAATAAGAAGAAAGCAAAATTAAAGACGAAGAAAATATAATATAAAATAGTTAATATGATAACTCAATCCCTTACTTCAAAGCTGTTGAGTATCCAATATGTGAAATTCCTCTATCATAAATGAGTGAAAAACAATACCTCAGTGAAAGTTAGGTTAGCGAATTTAGAAAAGAATATGGTTCCTGTGAAAAGAAAATAGAAATTCCCTCAATTTTTGAATTTTTAATCTAAGAAATGACATCTCCTTTTTATTTTCTTCAATACGCAAGCGTTGTCGTTTGGTTTATGCAAAATTATATTCAATTCTCTGTTATTATCATTTCTGTTTAGTTTTCAATCACAATTTTTAACTACATCATGACTCGTGTTTCTCTCCTCAAGATCAAAAAAATGGCTCTACTAGACCACTAAGTGAGAGTATTTAGAGAAGGTAAATAAATAACTCAAATAATTAAAAATTATTTACTAATTTTAATACTTTTAATAAAACAACAAAGAAAACAAGCTTTCACTAAAAAATATTTTGATTTATTTTTCTTTGAAGAGAATTTTAATTAAATTAAGAAAGATCTGACCAGAATTAAAATTACTAAATTAATTAAATTATAAAAAGGTAGTACAGAATAAGGCTAATTAATTGATAGCAAATATCTAGTAACAGGCGACATAATAGAACTAGAAGAGAAGATGACAATTCCTTGCGACTGCCTCCTAATTCAAGGAGAATTGCTTATGAATGAAGTTTCTCTAACAGGAGAATCTATTCCAATTCCTAAAGTCTCCATAGCCTCAAATGAAAATTTACCTTTCAATTACGACTCTGTTGATCATAAGGTAAAACTAAGATAATTTTTTTATTTATATTTTTCTTTAAAAAAGCTTGAAAAATAATTAATTTATTAAGATATTTTTATTGAATTAATTTAGAAACACTATCTCTTTGATGGTACTGTTATCTTTTAAACAAAATCTTCTTAGTCTTCTAAGATACTTGCTAAAGTTGTTAGAGTTGGATTTACTTCATTCAAAGGATAAATTTTAAGATCCATTCTATATCCTCGCCCAACTGAGTTCGATTTTGTAAAAAACTCCCTACTCTTTTTCATAGGTTTTGCTGTTCTCCAATTCGCTATATATTTAGCTAGAGTTCCTAAGATGTATGATATAGAGATTTCAGTAATCACATATTTCTACAGATTATTTGACACTCTAACATGGACCCTTCCTCCATTTTTACCTATATTCCAATCACTAAGTTTATCATTCGCCTTAATGAGATTAAGGGTACATAACATATTTGGAATCGAACCATAAAAAACTATGATTGCTGGTAAAATAACTTATATGTGCTTTGACAAAGTAAATATTTTTAAAATAAATTTTTATTTTCAACAGAAGTTTGCTATCAAATACTTTCTTTTTTTTGCTTTTATTAATATTTTTGTTATTTTTAATATCCCAAAAAAAAATTTATTTCAATACAATTTTTATTTAAAATAATACTTTTGATTGTTGTTTAAATATTAATAAATTTTTAAGTATTTTATTATTAAATAATTTTTTTATGAAATTTTTATGCATTAAATTAATCTAAAAAATAAATAAAAATAGACAGGAACCTTAACTACAAATGGCATTGAAGTAAATGGCTACTTTGATGAAAACTTAGGCAAAATGATTACTCTTGACGATTTAAAACAACAATCTTTAGAATCTATTGCAAAAAGCATTCATTTTAAACTTTTTGCTACATGCCATGGAGCATATTTGATGAACGGATAACTAGTGGGAGATATGCTTGATATTGAAATGATGAAATATTCTCAGTTTAAGTTAGAAAATTCATCTGATATTTCTATTAAATTCAAAGCAGGATTTTAAGATACCAAATTAGAAGTTTTGCAAATGTTTGAATTTGACTCTTCTTTGCAACGTATGTCAACAATAGTTAGAGATTAAGGTAAGAAATATGCTTTCCTTAAGGGAGCTCCTGAAATGGTTAAAGAATTGTGCATACCATCAACTATCCCATCCAATTTTACTGAAAAATTGAATGTTCTCTCTCTGAAAGGCTTTCGTATTTTAGGTTTATCCTACCGCGAACTTAATGAAAATGAGAATCCCTAAGCAATGCAACGTTAAGATTTAGAGAAAAATTTGAACTTCTTAGGGTTTTTGGTTTTGGAAAACAAACTGAAACCAGACACAGCTGATTGTATTTAGAGATTAAAAGAAGGTGGAATTGAATGCAAAATTATTTCTGGCGATAATCCTCTTACTACTCTCTAAACTGGCTCTGAATGTAATATCCTTGATGAGAATAATAAAGTTTATTTTATAGATGCTGCCCCATGTTCTAACGCTTTAAGAAGCAAGCTTGTTGTTTAGAAAGTAGAAAACGAACACATTGAGATGGTTAATAATTCTGATGAATAAGAGCGTTCATTTGAAATCTTAGACTAGCTTATAGCCAACAATGAATAAATAGTAATTACTGGTAAAGTTCTGGATTACTTTGAAAAGACCTTTTAAATGATGACTGGAAGTGAAACAGAAATCGAGCTTTGCCATTACTCTCATCTTTTCTCAAATAAAAATAAAAACACTAAACTGAATACAGAGACAGAAACTCTAAAATCTTTTAATAGAACTTTAGAAGAGAAATTAATTCTTTATTGCAATCTGATAGTAAACACTAGCATTTTTGCTAGAATGCGCCCTGAATAAAAAAGAAGAATTATTGAAATCCTGCAATCGCAACATCTCAGAGTAGGAATGATTGGGGATGGTGCTAACGACTGTGAGGCTATCAAGCAAGGTAAAATAAATGATTTTCTATAAAACTGAAATTGTTTTAACATTTTTTCAGTTTGCTTTTTTTCAATAAATTTATATTTTAAATAAAAAAAATTGAGTTTTAAGCAAATTCTTTAAATTCTGAAGCAACATTTTCATTTTTATAAATTAAATTAATAAACTAATTTAACTCAACAAAAGAAATTTTTCTTAACAATAATATCAACCAGCACTTTATAATTACTTTTTTGGTAAACTATTTAGTTAGTCTTGCCGAATGAATAAAATATTTAAAACAAATAGATTTTAATTAAAAATTTTGGATTTTTAAATAAATCAAACTCTAATAAATTAAATTTATTTAGGAAAAAAGAAATTTAAGAAATAAAGATGAGCTTTAATACTTATGAATTTTTAACTGAATCAAACTCTAATAAATTAAATTCATTTAGAAAAAGAGAAAATTAACAAATAAAGATAGACTTTTATTCTTAAAATTATAAATTTTGAATTTTTAAATGAATCAAAATCTAATCAACTAAATTCATTTAGAAAAAGTGAAATTAAAAAAAACAGCTTAGTTTTTATTCTTAAAAATATGATTTTGAGTAAATCAATTAAAATAATATTTTGCTAAAAATTTTATTTATTTATCTATATTTTATTAATTTTCTAATTATTTTTATTTTTTAATCTATCTTTTCCTTTTTATATTCGAGTTTTAAAGGACTAGATTAATTAGATTAGCACTCAGAAAATTAAATCGCTTAAAACTATTTTTTATTTTAAATTAAACAAAGCAGATTTTGTAATTAATTTGTTATTTTGATTAAAATAGGTGATATTGGTATTTCATTTGCAGCAGCTGACGCTGCTTTGACTGCTCCTTTTTCTTCTAATGATGACTCAATTAAGTGCGTTGAAACAATTTTGTTAGATGGAAGAGCTACTTTAACAAATAACATAGAAATATTCAGAGTAATCATTATTTAAAATAGCTTAAAGTTCATGGGTTGCGTTGTTATGATGGAAGAAGCTTAAAACTTTGGCGATTTCTAATTTACTTATTTAAGCTTCTTCTGTGGAATGCCTTTGATGGCTTTACTTGCAATAAGCAGACCAAATAAGAAATTAAGTCCTCATATTCCTGATGACAAATTTTATAAGCTGCCAAATTAGATATCCATTTATTCTCAAATTTTAATTTACAGTATTTCCCTAATTATTGGCTGCATTGTCTTAAAAGCTTAACCATGGCACACTCCAACTTATACTTTAGAGGAATTTTAGGGTGTTTTTATATTTAGAAAGGAAGGAGCACTAAATTCAATAGTATTCCTTATGATTAATCTATTCTATATGTCATCCGGCTTTAGCTATTTTATTTCTAGTCCATTTAAACTGAAAATCTATAGAAATTATTTGCTATCCATTTATTTATTGGCTTACTCTATCTATGGAATTATAGTGATTGCCAGACCTGAGCATCAAATTCCTGACTTCTTGATATATAAACAGCTTCATGATAAGTATGATTTCATGGGTTATATATTGCTTATAACTTTAGTAGCATGCTCCTCAGCAATTATAATAGAAGATTTTATTATCAAAAAATTTCTCATTTTCAAAGAATTCTCGATATAAAACTTTATCCACTACACAAAATTTAAAACCGCAGTCAAATAATGAAATAATAAATAACTAAATTTATAATCATAAAAGCTAATAAAAATTCTATAATTTTTGTTATAAATTTAATCAAATTAATTAATTAATTAATTTACCAATTTATTTATTTATCACTCTCTATGATTTTATCATTCAAATATATTCCATTTATTTTAAATATTTTTGCTATTTTAAAAATCATTAAATCAATTTATTATTTTTTTTTTACCTGATTAAATTTTTATTTATTTATTGTTAATTTATTTAGTTAATTAGTTATATATGCCCAGCTTTAGTGTTTTTAAGCTACATAAAAGGAATATCCTTCATAATTTGTTACTTTATTAAAATAATTTTGCTTTTAAAAAAATATTCTATGTAGTTCATATTCAAAGATAAATAAATAAATAAATAAATATATTGGTTTTTTATGTTTCTTTTTGCATATTTAAGATATTAATTAATTTTGTAGTTATCTTTATAAATTCAAACAATCTAATTTTTGTTTATGTTTTTATTGTTAAAATTATTTAGAGCCATTAATTCAATGATTGATTTTTTTGTTGTGAAAATATTTTAATACTACTATTAGATTTAAATAAAAATCATGCTTTTTGCTTATTTTTTATAATTTTTATCTGCTGTAGATCTATTTGTTTATATTTATAATTAGCACCCTTAAAATAAATATATTAGATTATTTAAAACTAACTTTTGTTTTTATACTTTTATAAATAATTTTGATTCATCCATCAGTTTGTTGAAAATAATTCATTTTTATTTTTAACTTTACATCAAAACAGTATCCATCGTAAGCTAAAATAATTTTTGTAAGTTTATTAAAAATTAAACATGCTTGCTTATTCTTATTTATTGAAAGCAATAATTAATTATAAACAAACAATTTTATTAATGTAATTATTTGGTAATTTAAAATTCTTTTTTATAAATTAAAATTTGGTAATTTTTTATTACTACAACTAACTAACTAACTAACTAACTAACTAACTAACTTGTATGCTTTTTATCAAGAGTTTTTAAATAAAAATTTGATGTTTAAATTTTTTGGAATATTTAATAGTAATTTCTAAAGTAATTTTAATTTGACTTATTTAAATTGCTTTTAATACCATAAAATTTTTTATTTTATAATTTTTTAATTGTTTTGACTAATTTTTGTTATTATTTTATTTATATTAAAATTGATAATTTTAATTTTATTCTATGAGGATAAAATATGAAATGGGCTTAAAGAAATAATAAATTTGAAATAATTAAAATATAAAAGATTATAAAATACAAAGCATAACTAAAATAAATAATAAAATTAAAAGAAGATTAATATAAATAAATAATAAATTGTAGATTTATATGACAATCGAAAAATTAGTTTTTAATTCATTTTTTTTTTATTTTCACTTTTTAATTACTAATTAATATCATACATACTTTTTTTTCTCAAGTCCAAGTCTTCTTTTTTGTTATTTTTTTTTTTTTTCGTTATCCTTATCGAGAAAATAAGCTTTTAAAAAATCACTGTTCATGTTACAATAATCAATAGAGTTCTTTAAATTGTATTTATTTAATTTTAAAATATTGAAAACCTACCAAGGAGCTCTTAATCCAAAAAACTTATTCATATATTCTTCAAGCTTTTGGTCTAAGAAAATTAATAAATAAATAAAATGATCAATTTTAACATTTATTTTTATTTTCAAATATGTTTTATTACATTCACTTGAATTTTTGTATGCAAGAATAGAATCTAAATCCTTAAGTATCCAAGTGTTTCTTACTATTATTAAAATTTTAATTACCATTAAATGTTGTAATTTTTTTTATTTGATTTAATTTTTGTTGTTTGTTTGTTTTTTTTGCTTACTTGCTTTAAAGTGGAAATTGAATTCTAAAATTAAGTTTAATTAAAATGTAATGAATAAAATTCTGAAAAGATTAAAGAAATTGAATTGATTATTTTTAATAATTTTATAAATAACAAATATAATATAATTTACCTTCTTCTACAGGTCTAATTTAAGGAATTTAGGCTTATGCTCTACTTGAAATATAAATATTATTTGTATTAATTTTTTTTTCATTTATGAACTGATAATGGAGAAAATCTTCTCTTCTGTTAATTAATTCTTATTTATCAACAGCAATCATAGTAACTCTTTTAGATAAAATATTGAGTTAAACCATAAAATAATTTAATATTTGTTACCTCTTAAATGGTTTATATTAGACTTGCTTTTATTCTTATTAAATGTTACTACTGGCTTCTTTTTGTAAACTCTTAGATTTAACTTTAGGTTCCTCTTCCTCTTCCATAGCATTACCATTCTTTTTATTTAAATAAAATCTTTTAATTCATTCCTCTTCATTAATTTTTTTGATTATTTTAGTAAACTTTTTTCATTCATTCATTATTAATTTATTTATTTATTTAATTATTTTAAAGCTGTAATAAATTTGAAGTGATTTTATTCATTATTTTGGAAAACAATAAATGTTACAACTAACTAACTAACCAAAAATAAGAGTTAATTGCTTGGTGATATTTGATTAAAAACTTTAATGAATCAGAAATAATTAATTTATTAAATAGAATCTTTTAATTAAAAATTATTATAAAGAATTAAATAGGGGATAATTAATTAATTAATTAATTAATCACTTTGCTATTTGAGCCATTAATTTCAGAGCGCTAAGATCTTGGTATTTTTCTGTAACTTTTAGCTTCCTTTTGATACTCATTTTACTGCTGTGGTTATTTTTCAGGATGAGGCAGCTCGATTATATCAATTTATTTTTTATTCTTCTTCTTTCTGCGAGCGGCTCCAAACGAGCTCTATTCGTAAATCAAATCATCCTTTTTAAAGCTATCCCAATCAAGTAGCAAATCCTTCTCCTTCATATTTTAAATAAAGTTCTTTTTTCTTTGATAGTAGGTTAAGCCTGTGTTATCTTGAAACATTTCATATTCTCTCATTTATTCTCTAAGCATTTACTTTTTTGGCTTAAAAGGTTTATTTTAAACCTGAGATGAGTCTTATTATATTTATTATTATGTTTTATTTAATTGCTACTCCTAAGTAGAATTCAATTATTTTCCATTAGTTTTTTAATTTTCTTTTATCACATTCTGCTTCTTAGTAGAAATAAATGTTAAAGAAGGTGATTTCTGTAAAACATTTTACTCTGTCTCAGAGCTTTCATCACTGAGAAATTCATCTATTACATTGAAATTGATAACATTTTATTGAAATTAGTTATTTAAATATTCATTTTATGGCTGCATCAAGAAGGTTGTATTGTTAGTGCTTATAAAATTTTAGAGATGATCAAGTTCTAAATTTTTAAAATTAAAATCCCACCTGCTTTTTAGCAGCTGTTCGAGTGATAGATTGTATTCTTCTTCAGTAGTTAATTAAATTTCTTCTTCCATTTATTTGTATTTGTTATTTATTTTATTTTTTTTTTCTCTTAATAATTTTTTGAATAATAACAATTATAATAATTAATTAATATTTTTTCGTCTTTAATAAAGTGAAGATTTTATCTTTCTTTAAAAATTAAAAAATATTTATAAAATGACGATTTTTGAAGTTGCTTCTTTCTAATTATTTATTTATTTATTTTACTTTCAATTAAATATGAATTTTACTGTAGTTAAATTTTGCATGCTTGTATTCCAAACAGACAGCAAAAAGGTAAAATGAGAATTTAAATTTTTAAAATCTATTTTATAATAAATAAAATTCTTATTTATCTTGATACCAAATTTCATTAAACTTTTAGTAAAAAGCAGTTTTTAACAAATTTTATTGATCTTAAATAAAATAAACCCTATCTTGAATTATTAAATTTAAAAAAATCAACTAAATTAGAATTATATTTCCCCAAAATTGTTAATTTAGTATATAAATATATATTAAAAAATCAAATTATTTACTTTCAATTAGATCGAATTACAATTCTGAATTAAAACAATATTATTGTTTAACTTAAAATAATTAATAAACATTTAAAATATTTACAATTAATAATTAATAAATGGATGGAATTAACCAAATATAAAATAACTTTATTTTAGTTATTATATTTATTTATGTATTCCTTTTTTCATAAACAAAATTTATTGAAGCCTTTTTTTAGCTAAAACTATTTTTTTTATCCATAAAAACAAACAAATAAACTTAATATTAATTTCTACTATAATCTTATTTCTTTGTCTTTTTAAAAAATCTTTCAATTAATTTTCTTTTAACAAATTTAATTTTTACTAAAATGATTTATCCAACCATAACTGAAATTTCACTCAATAATTAAGCAATTATTAATTAATTAATTAGTTTGGATATTAAATATTAAATAAAATATCTTTATTTTATATTACTCAAATAAAGAAAGGATTGAAAAAAGTATTGTTTTAAAAGACGAAATTATTTTAATATTTTTAGATAAACATAATTCAAATGCAATATTTTAATTGCTTCTAGATATTTCTGAGCTCGTTTTGACCTTCTATAAAATTTCATTAGCCTATCAAAAACTTCTAATAAAAAGTTAGATAGATAGATAGATTTAAACTAAAGTACTAAATAAAGAATATCTATATATATCTATCTATCTGCCACATTTTCTTTCAAAAAGTTTCATTTTTATCTAAATTAAAATGATTTATTTAATCATAACTAAAACCTCATTCAAATATAAGAAAATGGTCAAATAAAATCTGAAGCAAATATCTTTATTTAGATATTAATTTACATAAATTTTCACTTAAAAATTTAGATTTCACCTAAAAACAGAATTTAAGAAGTTTAATTTTTTTAAAAATATTATAATCATTGTTATTTTAAATATATTCATTAAATGAAAATTATCTTTCTGCATAATAAAATGTTTAATCCATTAAAACTTAGATTAATTCAAAAATATTTTCAAAAACATCCAACTAGTTAGCTGATATTTTAAATAAGATGAAGTGGCCGAGCGGTCTAAGGCGGTAGATTAAGGCTCTATTCCGAAAGGGCGCGAGTTCGAATCTCGCCTTCATCAGATTTTTTTTATTTTAAAATAAAAATTTAAACAATTACAATTTACATTCAAATTTTAAAATGTTTTCAAAAACAATGAACATTTTTGCAAACCTTTCAACTAAGATGAAGTGGCCGAGCGGTCTAAGGCGGTAGATTAAGGCTCTATTCCGAAAGGGCGCGAGTTCGAATCTCGCCTTCATCAGATTTTTTTATTTTTTATTACTAGTTAGTTATACAAAACAGCTAATCAAATACTTCCATAAAAATCCTAAAATATTTAGAAATTTATTATTACTTTTTTCTCAAAAGAATGAACTATTTTTCAAAATTATCAACTAAGAAGAAGTCGTAGAGCAGTCTAACTCATCAGATTTTTTTAATTATAAGTTATATAAAGCAATTAATATCTAAATCTTAAAATTTATAACAACTATTTTCTCAGAAGAAAGAACTATAAATCAAGCTTATCAACTAAGAGGGAATGGCTAAGCAGTCTAATTCATCTGATTTTTTAAATTTTTTATTGTAAGTTATACAAAATAAATCAAAATTTTATATAAATCTTAAAATATTTAGAAATTTATTATTACTTTTTTCTCAAATGAGTGAACTAGAATTCAAGCTTATCAACTAAGATGAAGTGGCCGAGCGGTCTAAGGCGGTAGATTAAGGCTCTATTCCGAAAGGGCGCGAGTTCGAATCTCGCCTTCATCAGATTTTTACTTTTTACTAATAACGAACTATTTATGTCATTTTGAATTTAAAAGACACTTTAATTAATTATCAAATTCTCATCTAAATAATAAATAATAATTAAAAGAACATAAAAATATTATCTCAAAATTTCAATTAAGATGAAGTGGCCGAGCGGTCTAAGGCGGTAGATTAAGGCTCTATTCCGAAAGGGCGCGAGTTCGAATCTCGCCTTCATCAGATTTTTTTTCTTTTAAAATATAAATTTAAATAATTATAATTTACATTCAAATTTTTAAATGTATTTAGAAACAATCAACATTTTTGCAAATCTTTCAACTAAGATGAAGTGGCCGAGCGGTCTAAGGCGGTAGATTTTTTTTATTTTAAATAATTACAATTTACATTCAAATTTTAAAATGTTTTTAAAAACAATGAACATTTTTGCAAATCTTTCAGCTAAGATGAAGTGGCCGAGCGGTCTAAGGCGGTAGATTAAGGCTCTATTCCGAAAGGGCGCGAGTTCGAATCTCGCCTTCATCAGATTTTTTTTCTTTTAAAATATAAATTTAAATAATTATAATTTACATTCAAATTTTAAAATGTTTTTAAAAACAATGAACATTTTTGCAAATCTTTCAGCTAAGATGAAGTGGCCGAGCGGTCTAAGGCGGTAGATTAAGGCTCTATTCCGAAAGGGCGCGAGTTCGAATCTCGCCTTCATCAGATTTTTTATTTATTTACTTATTTGATTGGAGTGAAAAATAAATAAATAATGAATTTTTACTGACTTTAAGAGAGACAAATAATTTAAATTTAAGCAATTTAAAGGAAGATATTTCATTTTTACAATTAAGTAAAAACGTTTCATTTATTAATTTATTTATTGCTTTTCATACATAGATTATATAAACCAAAAAATAAATCAAAATTAGGTTTTATCTTATATAATTATTTATTTAATTAGTTAGTTAGTTTAACAACGACTTAAATACTTTTTATAAATATTTAGAAAAAAAAGAAAGAAGGGAAAGGATAAATAAGTATATTTCACTGAAGATGAAGTGGCCGAGCGGTCTAAGGCGGTAGATTAAGGCTCTATTCCGAAAGGGCGCGAGTTCGAATCTCGCCTTCATCAGATTTTTTATTTTTTATTTAAGAATGGAAATAAAATTGAATTTATTAATATAATAGTCAAGTAGATATATATATAAATATAAAGTAATATTTGAATAAAATTCTATGGTTATTATAATTATTTAATTATTTATATTCATTATATATTTAGTTAGTTAGTTATTTAGTTAAGTTATTATAAATAAGTTTTTGATTTTATTAAAGTTCAAAGTCTTCAAATCAGAATTAATTATTTTTAAATTTCTAAGTAATTACATTTTTTTAGTTATTTTCTCAAATCTAAAATTAGCACTCAACTAATCTTTTCTATTTCTTTAGGGATTTTAATAATTTTTCTTATTGCCAGCTCACAAAATCGCACATCCTTTTAGTTTATTTTTGTTATTATTATTTAAAATAAGTTTTTTACAAATTTAAAAAAGAAAATTAAATTTTGGTAAATATTTTAAAAACAAACAAACAAATAAACAAACTATTTATCTATCACTTAATTTATCTTATCAAAAATAAACTTCGGTTTAGTTATAAAAAATTAATTATTTTTATTGATTATTCTTATTACAATTAATTTAACTAAATATTATCAAAGAAAATAGATATTTCAGTCAATCAAAGATTAATTTGTTAAATCCAATAAACTCAATAAACAAAAGTAAATAAGGCAATCAATTATGATATCAATTTCGATTCAATATAATAATTTCAAAGATAAATTATTTCAATAGCACTTATTAATTTTAAATAAGCTATTTTATATTGGCTTTTATATAGTGTTGTCAATTTTGATAAAAATTAAATAAATTATATTATTAAATTCGTTTTCTTTTGACAATATCGATTCAAAAAAAGAATAATATTATTTACCATGCAAAAACAAAGAAATAAGAAAGATATTTGCATGACTTAACTGCAGTTATTAACTAAGTTGAACCTTCATAGTCAATAAAGCTAGATCTTTATTTAAATTATATAAAAACATAAGCAAATAAATTTTATACTAAGATATTAATAAATAAATAAATATATTTACTATAAAAATAGTGACAAGTGAGTTAAATCAGTGCAATATTATATTCCTTGGGCTAAATATTGTATTCCTTCTCTACCGATATTATTATATCTTTTAAGATAAATTTATTTATTTATTTATTTTTATTCTTATAAATATTCTAGAAAAGATAAATTTTACGATAATTTTAGATATAATTTTTTTAGAGTAGAGCACGTTTTTAAGGCGTCAGATAAATACTAAATACCTACTTAATCGATATCATTGTTGCTAATAATTTTAATTAATCAATAAAAGAAATTAATTATGCAAGTGAAGAATTAGATAGATCTGATCAGGCTAATAAAATGTAGCAAGGAAATAAGTAAATAAGATATACCTAAATTCAAGCATAAAGGTTTTTATACTTGAAGAATAAACTAATATTTTGGACAGTTCTTTTAAGCCTGAGTTAGTGATGAAATTGTGACTTTTTTAAAAAAATACTATTTATTATCTGTTTACAATCAAGTTAATTTTATTACGAAAGGAATATTTCGACAATGCTAAGGTATCTCAAGCTAGAGATACAATCAACAAATCCAGGAATTCCGCCATTATAAATTGAGTTATTTCTTAATTAATTAACAAGGTTAATGAAATATATGTTTAATATGAAGAAAATTACCCTAGATGAATGGAAAGTCTTTTAATTTTGCTGTTGTGTTTTAATCCCTAAAAAAGATTTTAAATCCCTTCATCGCTGATTTGATTACTCCTAAATTATTTTTAGAATCAATTCATTTAAAAGAAAATTAGTTTTAATTTTATGAAAATTTATTATTTATTTTAATTACTCCATGAAAAGTTCTATTTCACACAGCTCTTTTAATAATTGCAAAACCTGAGAAAGGTCTTTAGGGCCTTATGAGCCAAGTCTATTTTCACTTTTATAAATTAAGTATTTAATTAATTTATTAGCAAATTGATTGATTGATTGATAATCATGCTTTTAAATTTTGTATTAATAAATAAATACCTGGTGTTAAAGTAAAAATATTTGAGTTTCTTGCATTGTTTAAGACCATTTAAGACATGCTTCATAGATGGAACGCCAAGCTAGTTGTTTCTAATTTGTTATTTTACAATAAAAATTATTTTCGTACTTCTATTTCAATCGTCATAAATATTTTTTTACCCCAAATCAATGTGCAATTTATCAAGATTTTAGCAATTCTTTGCCATATAATCACCTAACAACTTTGCACCTTATGTATTTACTTTTTGATACCTAAAAATGAAATATCATAAGAAATATATTGAGAGTTTTAAAATGGTTTTACATGAACTTAACTCGTAGGCTTTCTCTAGGCTTTGACTTTGTATTCTTTAACTCCTCGATTGCGTAAAAGTTTAAATGATCAATCATTGGTCCTCTCCCTTCTCAATATTACTTTAAATATTTAAAATAGGAAAACAAAATATAGTTTAATAAACAAAGAAATGAGATTATATATGAATGGATGGCGAAATACTAAACTTCTTTTAGTAAAAATGCATTTTTAAATCAAAAATTAAGAGTGAATGCTTTTTAAGCAATTTAATCTTTACTGTATGGTATTGTGATGCCTATCTATTTATATTAGCAAAACAAACTAGTGTAATTACTTTAAGTTTTTGTTATCTTTTAGAATTATCAAAATTTTTGATGATTTTAAAGAATAATTAGATGCTTTGATAAATAACTTGAGTATTAAAAAACAATAATATTTATATAATCCTAATATTAGAAATAAGTATGAATGTATGTATGTGAGAGGATTTTATCTACAATATTTAAATTAAATCTTTTTATGACTTCAAATCTATTGTTGATAATATTTAAATTATGTAATTTTTGTTCATTCTTAACCACATTATTTATTAATTTGCATCGATCATTGATGCCTAAATAGGAATAATAATATGAATTACTTTTGTAACTAACACTGATCTATTTAATTTGTTGATTTTAAAAATAAATACGTTTTTCAAATTTTATAATTAAATTATTATTAATTTACTATCTTTATCTTTAATATCAAATTCATTCTTTCTTGCCATAAACATCTTACAATATAATATAATGCATTTATTCTAATTTAAAAGATTAAATTTTCTGTTTAATTTTTAAAAAGAAATTGTTTATTGAGAGAAATTTTAAAAAATCATAGATTTTAATTTCAAGATTCAAGCAGGATTACAGAGAATTTTTAAACTAATTCTTTTAAACAAAAATTTATATAAATTTTTTAACAACAAAATAAATTAATTATTTGTTTTTAAAATAATTTATTTAAAATCATTGATTAGAAATATTACATTTTTTTTTAATAAATAAATAATAAACCAAATTTTTTATTTTAAAAACCTATTCAAAAAATAAGAGTAAAAAAAAAAATAAATCAGTCATTTCATTTTTGGATGGTAATGCTGTAAACTTATTCTTATTCTAATAGATTTTAATTAACACTTTGATATTCTTAAAAGATTTTCTTAATTAAATTAAGTATTAAATAAATTTTGAATTAAAAAATTTTAATTAAAATATATTAATTATAAAGCTTTGATTAATAAGTTGTAATTTATTTTTAAACACTCACTCATTCAACTATTTACTTTTGAAAAGATAAAATTTCTATAATAGAATTAATTTTTTTTGTTTTAAGTAATAAACTCTTTCATAATCATCAATCTAACTAAAATTAATTACTTTGAATAGATTAAAAAATATTTTTTTTTTTATTCTTCTAATTTTAAGACATTTAATATGAATCAGATTTTAATTAATTAACTAACTAACTAACTAACTAACTAACATCCCTAAAATGAATACTTGACTAATTTTGTTTATATGAAAAGTAAATAAATTATTTTGAATTAATAAAATTTTAAACAATCTTTTAAAACACTTTAAAAAAAATTAGATTGGTTTAAAAATCATCTTAATTTATCCTTTTTTACTAATATAAAAATAAAAAAGTACATTTTTTTATTTAACAATAAATTTAAATGCAAATAGAATTTTGAATAATTTAATTATTTTTTAGTTTTTTTGCAGCTATTATTGCTAAATAAATTTATATCATTTATTTTTTATGTATATTTTTTTTGCTTTTTTCAAAATTTCAAATATAATTTATATTTGTGATAATAATTTAATTGCTTCTATCTCAGCCAGTCTTTCAGATTAATTTCATATATGTTCATTAATTTTAATTGACCATAGAAACATCTGGCGATACCATTCTCTTGTCCCAGGCATATAGCTTTCTATAAAGTGGATTATGCTATTTTATTATTATAAATTTTTAAATTAAGAATTCTCATATCAAAATGAATTATTAAAAATATTATTTAAAACTGAATTTAATTTACTCTGATATCATATGAAAAGATTCCTACAATATCACTATGTTTGTCTTTCTATTCAGGATAGTATTTTGCTATCGATTATTACTTCTCCTTAGATTATTCTTGGAACTTTTTAGATTACTTATCCTCTTCTTTTTCTTCCTAATCCATTAAGTAATATTCTATCAGATTGTAGTCATCCTTAAGCTGAACACCACTCATAACTAAATAAATAAATAAATAAATAAATAAATAAATAAATAAATAAATAAAGAATTTAAAAAAATGATTAAATTTATTTCAAGGAAAAGATTTTATAATTTGAAAATTACATTTGTAATAAGACTGACTGTTTTGAGTTTATTAAGTCTTATCTAAGTACTTTTCCATACCAGTTTTATGTAAACAGAGATTCAAGCAAGCTTTAATAGGTCTGTATAAGAATGTCCTAAGCAAAAACATGAGCAATAAGATCGCTAATATGATACCGTGAGCAATATTTTGCTAACGTTAAAGCACTCTAACAATAAACTGCTCTACTATTTAATTAGAGCTAGAAACATCTATGAAACTCTCATTGAGATATTAAATCTCAAAGAAAATATCTGTGTTACCATAAATGTAAATAGAGAATATTGTATGTAGGAAAGGAACTAAATAAAGCATTGTGCGAGCCATTGTAGCCATTTATTGATCAAAGTTAGGGGGAATCTTACAAATCTTAAATACTAAATATATTAAATAAAGTTTATAATAATTTTAAAAATAATTAATTAGTATTTACAGAATATTTTATCGAGCCAGTAAAGGACGGTTAAGTGTAAGAAAGATACGAAATACAAGATGGGAATACCTCCTGAGTAAAGCATACCAATAAAACAAATACCTATTTTTTATTTATTTATTTATTATTTTATTGATTAATTAATTTAATGCTTTTATTTAAATGAATATTTACCTAAAATTTAAGAGTATCTAAAGGATATCATGAATTCTGGTCCTGTGTAGAATTCAACCCATTCATTAAGTGTAGATTTTTTAGTCTTAGTATCATCGAGACTGCATCCTCTATCACAGCATTTGAACAAAGCTCTAAGAAAAACGAAAAAGCATGAAACCATAGGTGCAGATACAACGTTGATAAGTAGAGTCAAAATGATAACAGTTCCGACATTCTTGAACCATTCAGGTGATAAGTCATCGTAATTACCACCAAACAAAAATTACAGAGTTCCTGTAGTAGTAATATCGAAATTGATGTTGGTCAACAGCAGGATTAAACCAGTGTTGATGAATTAAGCAATGAATGTTTTGATAATAAAAGACTTTAGTTAATCATCAAGCAATTTGTGCTTTTCAAACTAACTGAGAGCCTAGAAAAGGAATTAAATAATAACGTTAATCACAACAATACACAAAACAGCTGCATAAGGAAGGAATTAACTAAGAGTATAGCTAGTAAGCCAACTGTTGCAAATACTCTTGTAAGGTTAATCAAGACTTCCAGAGAATATTTCGTTAATTTAAGTTTTGCAATAACAGTATATATATCCCACTTTTACAGTTCCTGAAGATTAATTATCTTCTAATACGACAAGATTTTTTCCTTAATCAGATTGAATGTTATTGAAAATTGGATTGCTACAATCTACACTGGGATATTATTGCATAATATCTTATTTACGATTTCTAATCCAAACAATCAAGATATATGCTTTAATGAAAATATTTACATTATAGTTATTATTAGCAAAAAATAATTTTACATCCAACAACAACTGCAATAGTGACGATAACACTGATTAGCTTTCTAAGAAGAAGTGCAGATGAATCGTTATTTTCCCATAAAATGCTATCTGGATTAGGAGCATCTTTAACATTGATTACCTTCTTTTGGAATAGCTTTTCTTTGGGTACACAGCAATCACAGCAACCGCAAATAAAAGCACAACATCTCTCAACAGTGGTAGTTTGATATAATTCAATAGCAGTATTTTTAATCTCAATAGTCTCAAATGTAACCCAAGCATATTTAATCTTCAATTAAATAATTAATTAAAATAAATATTTTAATTCAATTTATTATTAAATAAATTATTTTTTTTAATTAATTAGAAAATAAAAATTCATATTTTTTTTAACAAATAAATACTGGGTTTAATCAGATGTAAAATAAAATCAAGTGCTTAACTAAAAGTTGCATAATTTTTGGTCATAAAAAATTCATGATTATTTTAATAAATAATATGTTTAATGAATGAATAATAAAAAAATTCAAGCTCTTAATTTTAAGTTGCATCAAGAAATTCATGCTTTTTGTTTTTAAAAATGCTGGCTTTAATCAGTTGTAAAAAAAATTAAGTTCTTAAAAGCTGCAAGATAGTTAGTTAGTTAGTTAGATAGATAGATTTTTGGTGATAAAATCAAATGATTATTTCATCACATATGAATTTTATTTTGTTTAATTATTTTAATTAATTAATTAATAAATTGTTTACTGTAGATTTATTTTCAATTTTATTAATTTTTTCTAAAGCCTTGCCGATTTCTACATAAGCATTCTCAATAGCTTTAAGCTCTTTAGTTGCTTTTTTCTTGAGGCTTTAATCTTAAAAGCTTTCGATGAGCTCTTATAGCATTTAAACAGTGACTTTTTTTCTGTTAGAAATATGTTCACTATTTCTATCATATTTCTCCAAGAATTCAAAAATTCTCTTTTAATTTTCTTTGTAAATAATTCCTTTCTTTCTTTACTGAATGATTTCTTGTTATGATTCTGAAATTTTGACATCTATGATCCTAACAGACAAGTTTTTTCTCTCATTTTTTGCAAATTTTTGTACAGACTAAGTTAAATTTAATTTAAAAAACATTTAGCTTGATATGTAAATTTTAGCATTTTCTTTACTTATTAAATATGTTCTTACAAATCAGCCATTAGATCAGCTTCTGACTTAATCTTAGCTGGTAGATTAGTAATTTATATTGTGAAATGAGAAGGTGTTCTCTTTTATTTCAAAATATTATTAATAGCCTTTTCTTCAGCGCTGCCTTGGCTATTTATTATTCAAAATTTGTATTGATCACTTGCTTAATAAACCAAATAAATAAATAGATATAAAAGATTTACAAATAAACCATCAGGAAGTACCAAAGGACTATAAAAGCATCAATACCAGCAATAATGTAGGCAACATATTTCTTAGGAAAATTATAATATGGGAAAGCAAAGTATGTGCCTTTTTTTAATATTTTTTAGTTAAATAATTTATTTTCATAAAAAATCATCTAAATTTAAATAAAAATTATAGAAATCTTTAAAAAAATTATATTTTTAGTGGCATTAAAATTAATTTTTAGGCCATCATTTTTATTAAATTTTCTGAAATTTTATTCTTTTATAATTAACTAAATAACTAACTAATTAATTAACATTTTAATTAATATCAAATAAAAAGATAAGTTAATAAAATTAATATTTTTAAAAATACACTTTATTTATTTTGATAATCACTATTAATTATCATCAAAAATTTGTTAAGCTCTTTAACTTATTTCTTACAAGAAAAGTAAAAATTGGCAAATAAATATACTGATATAACAAAGTTAAAAATTTTTACATGATTTAACACTAAAAATAATTTATTTTAATTAATCAAAAAATAAATAAATAAATTATTATATACCTTGACAATAGGCTTTGATGTAAAATTGCTTGTCAGTGAAATCAGTTATCTTGTATAATCCTAAAATATCAGATTTTTAAAATGTGCAACTAGTTTAGTCTTGACATTTTTTAACAATTGGAATGTCCTTAATATCTTTATTTTATGTCTTATCTAGTTTAGTATCATCTACGAGATTACAATCTTATTGCTCATAATCGACCTAGCTTTTGCTCTTTTAAACTATAATTAAATATAAATTAGTTTTATCCTTTTTAAGCTAAGGAAGCGAAATAATTAATTTTATATTTTCGAAATTCTTTTGTTAAGGAATTTGTTAAATTTTTAATATTTTCAAAATTAAGGCTTTATTTAATAAATTCAGAAAAATTGGTCTTTTAATAATTTCCACATATTAATTAATTAGAACTGTAAGAGATAGTAAAAGAATCAAAGTATAAATTTGCTTACATAAACCCCAAGAAAATGTCTAGCTCATAGCTAGATTGCCAGTTGAACATTACATAACATACTCAGATGTAGTATTAAAGAAAAACGCGTCTTTAAAGCATTACCTTGCATCTTTTATTGAAATAAAAATAATAAATGAATGAATGAGTTAATGAGTGAGTGAGATTTAATATAATAAGCAAAGATAATTTATACAACAGCAGAATCAATAAAAAAATACATTTAATTAAAGAATGAATAAATAAATGTTTTAAAGAAGAATTTTAACTACCTTGACCGATATTTCCAACTGTGGAACTTTGCAGGAAAGATTAGAAGCTATTTATTTCAACAGAGCTTTATTTAGATGCTTTAATTTCATAAGTAATTAATTTATTAATAAATTTGTTAGTAACTAAAAGAGAAATATAAATAGAATTTTATAGTTATTGAGTGGAAGAGTTAATTAATTTATTACAATATAAGCAGAAAAAGAGGATAGGAGCAGATATAATCACAAAGAAAAGATAGTTCCAAATAAGATGCTTTAAGCTTTTGAAGTAGAGAGTTATTCCGACACCTCTCTCGTCCACAGCAGTTTTCTTAGAGGTAGAGCAACAACAATGGCCAGGAATATCTGTTCCGCAAATCACATCTGAACAGCACTCATATTCAAGATCAAGCTACTTTGTCTTAGGATTTTCCTAAATTAAAAAATCAAATATTATTTATTTGTTTATTTATTTAATGACTTGAATTGTAAAAAGATATTAGTTTCAATTAAATTAGCGAATACAGCTGCCTATATATCTATCAATCACTATTATTTATAAAAGTATTTTAAAAATACTAAAACTCTCTTTCTAAAATATGGCAAACAATTTCATAAGTTTCACAAAACCTTTTCAAAAGTAATTAGCAGAATAACTATAATAAATTTTAAGCGTGACTTAAAGCTTTAAGTTTAGATACTTAATTTGTTATTTACTTATTAAGTTAGTTAGCTACTTTGTTTATTTATTTGTTAAGACTTAAAGTAATCATCTATATTTCTATCAGAATCATTGAAAATGAATAAAAATAAAAATAAAGTCAAAGTAGAATAATTTAAATATCCAACTTTATTTAAATTTCTATCAACTTTGTTTACTGTTTTTTTAGAAAATAAATAACAAAGATTGACTTCGATAATTAAATAGTTAGTTAGTTATCTATCTATCTGAATTATTAGTAACAAAGTCTACAAAAAGTTTAATTATTTTTGAAAAAGCAAATCTTTAAATTTATTCTTTCACCTAAAATAAATGATTAATTAATTGAATTCTTTCACTTAATTCTAAAATTTAAAGGTTTTTGCAGTATTTTTTTATAAGGGGAAAGTTTTTTTAGATTAAAAGGATGATAGATTGATAATTTAATATTGCTCCTTTATTTCTGTAAGGATAAGCAGGCCAACTCAATAGAAACTATAAGTAAATAAAACATAATCAAATTACTTTTCTCATATGCAAACTATCAAGCTTCTTTTTAAATACAATATAGTTTTCTTTGTTTGGCTTTTATTTTTTTGTGTAGTTCTCTATGTCATACATGTTTTCCTATTTATGATAGCAATAATAATTTTAATCTAACAAGTTTTCTACTTAATTAACTAATCAGCTCTAAAACAAAAAAAATATCTGTAAATTTACATTTTCTATCTTCGAGAACATCACCGAACTATTTTATTTATTAAAAGGACACTTAATATCAAATAATATCTTCTGCAATAAAATATATTTCTGCTTACGTTTTCATTTTGCTCTAGTATCTATTGAAATGTTTTGAACTGCTCATCATTTTGTTGTTGCTATCGTTTTTAGTGTTCAAATCAGCCATCTCAATTTTGATACCATTGAAAGGAGAATCCTCTCCTCTCTATTCCGTTGGTATAGAAGCCATGATGCTTTAAAACCTTCTTTTTAATTTTCAGTAATTGTGAGTGCGCAAATACTTTTAGTTTATAATAGGTATTTAGTCTTTACTAATATACTTAATTACTTAGTTACTCTACTAATTTTAGGAATTTATTTGATTGTTTTTTTATATTAATTGTTATCAATTTTTTTGCTGTTAATAATTCCTTTAATTAAAAAAATTATTAATATACTAACAAAAACATAAAGATATTTTAAATTTTTTTTCTCAAACGCATTTAAGTATATATCTATATATATATGTAAATGAATGTTTACAAATATTTCCTTTATAATTAAAAAAATATTGATTGATTAATTGATTTTAGTTTTCTCTTTTTATTTTTGCCAACTTATTTATTAGTTAGTAAATTATCCTCATTCATTCGTAACATTTGACTTCTACTTATTAAATTATTAATTAGTTTATTCTAATTGATAGACATATCAATATTGGCTATTGCAGATACCTAGATACTTCCAGCAAACAAATAAAAACACATTTTTTGTATCAAAAAAGTGAAACTCTATCTATTTCTATTTTCTTCTATTTTAAAATTTTAAATTTTATTAACTCTAATTTAAATCATAAATAAGCGTGAATTTTAATGCTAGACAGAATACATCAAAATTTAACTCAACATTATTTTAAGTTACCAAATTAAACTCTTATTTGAATATCACCAAGCCTTTATAGCTCAGTTGGGAGAGCGTAAGACTGAAGATCTTACGGTCCTCGGTTCGATCCCGAGTGAAGGCATTTTTTAAATATTTTTTATTTAAATTTTGTAGAAAATATAGATTAATATTAATTAATTATTTACCATTAATAAAAGGATAAATTTTTATAACATAATTTTTATATTATAGTGAAATTATATATTTGATATAATAAAGGTGCTCATATAAAGTGGCTATTATAAAAATTAATAAATTTCTAGATAATATATTTAACAAATGGACAAACTAACTAGATATTTATTTTTTTGATGATAAGTCAATCCTAAATATAAAGTGTTTTCATAAAAAGCAATTCATTTTATCTAATTGTAATAATAATAATATTACGAATATATAATAAAGCTAGAACAGCCAATCTTATAGATTGATTTCCTTCTGATTCATTTTAAAATTATTTAGTAATATCTTAGTCTACAAATTTTTAAATGATTTAAATTTTTGCTTTGTTTTTTAAGCTCGCAGCACAAAAAAATTTCATTTAAGATGATAAAAATATTTTTTAGAATAATAATTCTAATATTATTTGTAAAAAAAGATTAATGAATGTCTGTCATAAAAAATATAAAAAATTCAATTTTCTTTTTGATTAAATGATTTAGGAAAATTTATATGTAATTTATTTTATTTCTTATGAAAAATTAATTAATTAATTAGTTCGTTTATTCTATTCGTTAAAACTTAATTAAAGATTTTTCTTAAGCTTATAATTTTTTTCAAAGATTAAATAATCTTACGAATCTACGCCGAAGTTTTTAATTAAGCACAAAGGATAATATGTCTTTACTGCTTATACTTAGTTTTTTAATTTCCGCGGATTTAAAGAGAGACCCTTTCTCGGAACCAAGTTTTTTACATCAACAAAATCGGAAGTTTTTTCAGTGATGGGAATTCGTTGCATGTTTTAATATGATCTGAGAGGTAAGTCACCATAATAACCACATAAAACTCAAATTAATAACCATTCTATTTGATCGTTATCATCAAATATGTGACTCCTGATTTGACTGAACAAGATGACAGCAAAGACACATTCATTACAAGACACTCAGACAGACAGATAGATAGATAAACAAAGAGAGATTCAAATACCTCAGAATATGATCATATAAATTTTAATAACCAATTATATATATAAATGATCATATCGACCACTCGCCAAATTTGTTAAAGAATTGCCACATGCGCTGCTTTATATCTACGGATATATTGTGGCTAGCTAATTGTGTGCCTTAGTAACCAGTATTAAGCGGTGCACAGGAAGGTATGGAGACAGCGTGAGAGCGAAACCAAAGTAAAGTGGAAGATAAATCTATAAAGATTTAAGCCTAATCAGTTTACCAAATCCTACCGCTGCTTCTCGCTTTTATTTAAAATCCTATATTAACCCTATTTTTTAAAAAACCTTCTTATTCCCTCTTAAAAAAATACTTCTCTTTTCAGGATGATAAAAAGAAAGAAAATCAAACAACATCTAAAAAAAACATGCCTTGATAAAAAACTTCTCTAATCCAATTAAAATAAAAACATAAAATAAAATCATATTCAACTAGAAAGAAAAAACAAACAACATAAATAATAAATAAACTAAAAAACTGATTTGCTTGAGATTAAAAATGCTTGAAATTTGTCAAAACAACTAAAAAAAAAACAAAAATAAATAAATAAAATGAAAAAATAAAATAAATAAATTAAAAACAAATAAATTCTTTAAAAAGAGCTAACCAGCTAAATAAATAAATAAACAAATAAAACAAAACTCATAATTAACGAATAAATATAAATAAAAATAATTCATTTTCTTTGAAATATTTCATATCAAACGCCAAAACGATACCAATAAATATTTATTTTATATTTTTTTAGGTATTGAATAAAATAATTTATATCTAATTTTAAAGCATTTTAAATTTAAAGATATTTCATTTTATATCAATTAATTTCTATTTATTGTAGTTAGTGGCTTTTGTTATTATTAGATTTATTTATCAGATAGATAGATTGTAAGTAAAAATTTATTAATTAATTAATTGTTGATTTAGAAAGATATTTTTCTATTCATATGAAAATCAATTAATTTTCATAACGATTAAAAGCTTGTTTGAAATTTAATAAAAATAATAATTAATTGAAAAACTTTGAAAAATAAAATCACTTCTTCTATGTTATAATCAATTATAATTTACTTTATAATTATAATGATTGGGACTAATATAGGAAAAAGATTTTTTATTTTTATTGTATGTTTATAGAAGTACTCTATAAGCATATATCTATTATATCCAATGCGTAGAAAAATATTTAATAGTAGCTATTTTATTCAAGTAATATATTGTATTTTATATCATCATCTGCAAATTTTAATATTCAATCTTAAGCATTATTATTAAAATAATGTATAGCAATTTTTAATATGAATATGATAAGGTAGTCAATTATTACTTTTAATTTTATTTTTGTTATAGTATACTTACAAGATATTATTTTGGAAAATGAATCCTTTTTGTAGGTAAATTGTCTGCTATTGAGTTTTAATAAGTACTAAACTTGAAGAAACTATAATTTAGTTAATTTTAATTATTTATATTATAGATTAAATACATTTAAACCATTATTTTTATCAATCAATCTATTCTATTAAACCATTATTTAAAAAAAATATTTTATTGATAATTTAAAGTTGAGAATAAAAATTGCTAATATTTATTTATTTAATTTCAATCTTAAATTTTATTTTTAAAATACATAAAACAATAATTAATATTTAATTAGATAAATATTAATATAAAAATTATATCTATATTATATTTTATCAATTCCACACAAAATATGTATGTATGTATGTATGTATGTATGTATGTATGTATGTATGTATGTATGTATGTATGTATGTATGTATGTATGTATCTTGGTATACAAGTATAAATGAATTTATTGATTAATAGATTAATTTTTTAATATTTTATCAACTCCATACATAATATGTATCAAATATGTATATATGTTTATATCTTGTTATGTATTTATGCATGCAAAAATGAATGAATGTATAATAGATTAAATTTTTATTAGGAAATTAACTTTAATCCTTACTTTTTTTGTTAAAATAACTTTATTTATCAATGATATATTACAGCACTGCTCGCTCATCGCTCAAACTCATTGAGAGTTTTCTGAATCAGGAGAGAGCTTGAAGTTGCTTCTAGCGTATTATAAGTTATAGTCAATAGCTCCTTAGCTAATTCTAGGATCTGAATAAACAACCATAATGAAGGAATTTTCATTAAATTCTTAGATTGTTGAGCTGAATTTATTTTTGACTGTAATTCCTTAGATATTTGCACCTAACTTAACACAAGAAAGCTTAAATTACTTAATTATATTGCTAACTCTTTCGTATTTCATCATGCCTCTTTCATGCTTGTCATAAAAAGCAATGATAAGGAAAGTTTGCTTTTCAAACAGGACAACTTCATCAGCATCACAGAGATCGCTAAATTCTTTTAATTGTTACTTGATGAATTACATATTAGGAACCATCTATTGGACAATACTGCTCCATGCTTTGTAAAGTGTTTCATCCCAAATGGAAGTGGCAAAGAATCCCAATACATTAACTCTGCTGTCACTGCATTAACTTGAAATTTCTTGCTTTTTTCTTTCAAGAACTTCCTTCTACTAGTTAGGTTGTATTTTATCCATTTTATGTATTAAAACAAATACTTTAGCGCCTTCAGATAATTCTGCCAAATTTTCTAAACAAACTCTGTAAGTGGTCAAATCTTCTTCCAAATCCATGCCTTGTTTATCAACATCGAATACATAAATGAGTACTTCGACATCCTTAAAAATAGTTTCCTTTTGTTGGTGGAAATAGTGCTTCATTAACTTATCTTAACCACCGCAATCCCACAAGTTGAGAGTAAGGTTACCCATAAATCTAATTAATTGCTAATCAACACCGACAGTATAACCTATACCCATAGTTTCTCTAGCAGGATAGTTTGCAAAAATAATGGAGTGCATAGAAGTTTTACCAGCACCCTAACGACCCATAAGCAATAATTTTTTCATTTCTATTTAATTTTAATTCTTTCTTCTTGTATGTATTCCCTATTAATTAATATTATTTTTTCACCCTTTTTAATTTTTGTTGTAATAAATTTTCTTTATTGATATTTTTATTGATCAAATGATTAAGTAATTGATTCATTTCATTGCAAACACCAATGATAAATCATCATATACTTTACACACACATACATATATATATATTTTTTTTTCATTAATACGCTCATAAACAAGAAGGATAATCAAGTATTAAATAAAGTTAAGGAATATTTTTTATATATGATTGATTGTATAAATTTACATTTTTTCTTTTATAAAAATATTGAAAAATAAAGACAAACTCAACTTCCATTGATTACAAGCTAATTATTTAATTACCTCTAGCAAGTTTTTTATTCAATTTCTCATCATCATTTTAATAATATTTTATCAAATGAAATATTTATAAAAAAGACCTTTAATTTAAAGCCTTATAATGATTTTATTCTATTTTATTATATTTATTTCTAATTTATTTTAATTATTTTTTAAAAAATTTTTAATTTTTTGAATTAATAAATAGAATATTGAAGATATTTAATGAAATATGTTAGAAAAATGCTGGCTAAACTTTTCCTATTTTAATATATTTAATATTCTTTGGTATAAAAACCATTTTTTAAATGTATTAAGCAGTTAATTTATAAAGCCTTAATTTATTTATTAAATTATTTTATAAAAAAGGTTAATTTATTTCAAATCTAAATAAAATTATTTAATTTGAATTATTATTTTTCTAAATAATTAAATTATTTTTATTTTTTTCAATTTTTGTTGTTAAATTGTTTTATTTTATTTTTGAATTCAATCAAAATTACTTTCTTAAAGTTTAATTTAAAATGATTTTTAATAATTTTTAAGAATATTTAATTTTATTTTTATTTAATAAAATTTAGTAATAAATAAGTAAGTACATTGATGTAAAACTAAAATCTTAAGTTTTTAAGAAAAAACTAACATAAATTAATATTTATTAATACAGGTATTAAAATAATATGTCTTACTTATTTCAATTGATTTATAAAACAAACAAAGATAAACAAAATAAATTTTATAGTTGAATTTTTGTGAAAATATTATATTAAATATATTACGAGTGATAAAAACTCATAAAGATAAAAAGAGAACCTTATACCTAACTTAGCTTCGCCTTAATATATTTTTATTTTTATACTTAATTTGATAAATAAAAAATTTTTAAAAAAAAATGTAATTTCAATTTATATTTTTAATTTTTAATTGAGAAAGAATTTTTGTATCTTTAATAAATTTTTTGAATTTTATTTACAAAAATTTGTTTGAAAGTTTTAGAAAAAAAATTTTTTTGGTAATCTATTTTTTGCTTCAAGAAATCAATTTTTCTCCAATACTGATTTAAATTATTTTACTATCTTTTATTGTTTTTTCAAAATATATTTTTTATGGATTATTCTAGAATGCTTCTACATTATTTGATGTTAAAGTCTATAGCAGCCTGATTTACTTAAGAGTCTTAATAAACAGTCATAATAAAGGAGTTTTCATTAAATTCCTAAATAGAACAGCTAACGTTACTGGAAAATAGTACTTTTTATATTTTAGATCCTGTTAAGTTACATGATAGCTTAAATTTTTTAATAACGTTACTAACTCTTTCATAGTTGAGTAAACATGTTTCTTTCATATTATAATAGGCAATCACTAGAAACGTTGACTTTTCATACAAAACTATTTCATCAATTTCACAGAGATGACAAAGTTATTTTAATTAGTTCTTCAATTATTATAAATTAGGGACTAATGATTGAACTATTATGCTCCAAGCTTTGTAAAGAGTTTCATTCCAAATAGAGCTTGCAAAAAATCCTTAAATGTAAACTCGACTATCAACAAAGTAATTTTGGATTAATTTTTTCTTTTTTTCGAATACCTCATGTTAGTATAACGGATCGATTAAGTCTATTTTATGGAGTAATACAAATACTTTAGCTCCTTCAGACAATTCAGCTAACTTTTCCAAACAAGATTTATATGCTATAAGATCTTCCTCTTAAATATGATCTTGGCTTCCAATATCAAACACGTAAATTAGAACTTAAACATCTTTAAAAATGATGTCTTTTTATTTATTAAAATAGTTTTTCATTAGCTTTCCTTATCCAGCACAGTCCCATAAATTTAAAGTTAAGCTCCCCATAAACCTTATTATCTATTTATCAATACCAACTGTATAGCCTATTCCCATTGTGTCTCTAGCAGGATAATTAGCAAATATAACAGAGTACATTGAAGTTTTACCAGCATTTTCACTTCCCATTAGCAATAATTTTTGAAATTTCTAGTGATTGTCCATATTAAATTGCTTGAGTTTTCTTTGTCTTCAAAAAATTTTAAATTGTTTTAAATTTTTTAGGTTTTCTTTTGGTTTATATTCAATTATTTTTATTAAAAAAATTATATTCTAATATTATTGGTGAGAACTTAAAATTATGATTATATGAAGGTTAATCTATTTTATTTAATAACATTGATATCTATCTATTTATTTATTAAGATAATAGATTTTCATTCTAAAAATAGATTTTAAAAATGTAGCTACTTATACTTAGTTAGATTTTATACTATTTTTATCAAGTTAAATATTCGGGGATTTATTTAAATTAATAATATTAATTTGATAGATGCTATACATACTTTCAATAAAGAATACATAAATAAATCAAATCAAATCAACCTTTTTTCCTTTAAATAAAATCTTTTAAAAAACCTTAAAGAAATGATTAAAATGTATTTATTTATGCTAAAATGTATTTTGATATTTTGGAATGAAAGATACTATAAAATTAAGATTAAAGAGTGGTAATTTAGTAATTAATTTATTTATTATTGTTGTTGTTGCTGATATAATAGATAAATTAACCTTCATTATAAAATATGAATAAATACTTCTTATGAATTCTATCATAGATTAAAATTAATAATAATAATTCTTATATATGCATTTTAAATTAAGAAAGGATAAGAAAGATATTCGGGGAAAATTAAGAAGCATCTATTTATTTTTTCTATTAATTTATTAATTAATTTATTAATTATAATATTAGCTATTTAGAATTGATCAAAGGACTTACTTTAATTTTCAAAATAAGGAAAAACAAAACATTCTTTTTTGTATAATTTTTTTAATCAAAATAAATTTCTTAAGTGAGAAAAAAATAAGTTGAAGGAAAAAGAATTGTAATAAGAAGTTTTTAAATGAAGTTTTTAAATCCATTTGATAAACCATCAAATCCACTAGTTTGTTTTTTAAAATCAACGCATCCCCACCCGCCACACTCCTTCCCCCAACCTATGAGTAGATATCCTCTACTTCATTTGTCTGATTGATGTTATAATTAATCTTATTACATTCTGATTTCTTTGACAAATAGACCACAAATATGAATGAATGAGGGTCTATAAAGATAAGAGATATTTCAAAATAAAAATTCAAAATAATGATTTAAGATAAAATCTATCCATTCTCTTTTCAGATTCTTTAAAAATTATAATTAGTATTATTTTAAAATAGAATTTAAGAGCTCGCCTATAAGATTGAGGACTATCGCTGCTGCTACTGAAAAATAAATCAAATATAAATAAAAATCAAATTTAAAATAAATAATTCAAATAAAAATAAATAAAATTAAATTAAATAAAATAAAAATAAACAAAGATATAAATTAATAAATATAAATAAACAAACATAAATAAATAAATAAAAATAAATAAAAAAATTAATTAAAAAATATAAATCCAAACAAAATAAAATATAAAACATAGAAGCAATAATTATATTTGACATAGCAAATAAATTAATTTTACTTATTTATTTATTTATTTATTTATTTTTGTTTCATCCATTTTCAACGAATTTAATTAACTAATTTGTTTGATTTTACCTGTAAAATAATTTTTTATTGGATTAATAAAAAACACTTTAGAATAAATTATAAAAGTAGTATTGATTGTAAAAAAACAAGCTAATTAATTATAATTTTTAAATTTTTGGTTTATTTTTTAGAAATTATTCAGAAAAAACATCAGAAAATCAATTATAAATAGATAAATCTCTCTTATCAAAATTAATATAAAAATGTTTATTAGTAAAAGCACTGATATAATTGAAATAAAGGAGCTCGAAGAGTTGGATACTTTAAAGGATAAAAAATCCATTAAATAGCTCTTTATTAATTTTGCAGAGTAATCAAAGTGATTCGAAATATTGAATTAATTCATCAATTTTTTTAATTGGAAGGCGTAAGTTTATCATTAGTGGAGTTAAAAAGTTTGCTAAAACAGTGCATGAATTAAGCGATTTGTAGAAACTTGATCAA
Source organism: Tetrahymena thermophila SB210 (assembly GCF_000189635.1). Lineage (NCBI taxonomy): Eukaryota > Ciliophora > Oligohymenophorea > Hymenostomatida > Tetrahymenidae > Tetrahymena > Tetrahymena thermophila. The sequence goes on along the minus strand of NW_002476544.1, from coordinate 760,284 downwards.
CTGCATACATTAATATTAGACTTTTCTAAGTAAATATACTATAAAATTATTTAGAAATGCATTTTATGTCTATATATCTAAAAGAAATGAGATAGGCTCATATGGCTGTGAAATTTTAGTCAAACCAATGAAAAAGCTATATAGAATAAAAAGGCTTCATATTAATTTGCAATGGTAAATACTTTTTAAATATACATAAAATGAACCTGCTTTCTAATAGGAATGATATTACCTAGTAAGGCACCAAATACTTGGGATTTGTCTTGGGGTGCTTTGAAAATCTTCACGAATTATACTTAAATATGTGGGGAAATGATATTGGTAATTTAGGAATTCATAACTTTTTTAAAGGTATGGATATTGCTTATAAAAGTTCAGATATTGATTTAGATTCTTTATTGTAACTGAAATATTTCTAGTGTATGTAACTTAATATTTAAATCCATTTTAAGTAAAAGCAAAAAGAAAAAGAAATCAAACAACAAATGCTAGATTACTGATGATTCCTTGAATCAAGATGATTCAACTATTTAATTATAAGAAAGTATTTTGAATAATCAATCTTAAGAAGAGAGCCAAAAGGATACAGAATAAAAACTAAACTAACATGAATGTAAGGAGACTAATAATGAAGAATTTAAATAAGAGGAAAATGAGTTAGAAGAAGAAGAAGAAAATGGTGATAATAATGAAAATAACAATGATGAAGAAGAAGACGATGATAATGATGAGGATTCTGATGATTCAAGCAGCAATATTCAAAAAATAGAAAAACTTTATTCTGATAATTATAAGATCCTTGCACAAGGTTTAACCAAATTGCAAAGACTCGCTTTAAATTTTAAATTGTAATATTAATTAAAAATATAATTAATTAATTTGATGTTTATCTATTAAAAACCAAAAAATAAGTACAAGAATATCCGATCTTGCTCTTAGCTTTATTAGCAACTGCTTGAGTTGTGCAAAACAGCTCAAGGTTTTAGATTTAAATGTTTCAAGCAACAAAATAACATCATAATCAATAGGCGAGTTTGCTTAATTTTTGGAAGGGAATGAAAAAATTCAAGAGTTAAAATTAAATTTTAAAGAGTAATTTATTTATTTATTTATTTATTTGTTTTACTTTTTTATTTATTTAATTAAATAAATGAATGAATAATTAAGTTACTTTAAAAAAAAGTAATTGCTTGTAAGCTGTAGGAGTACAAAAACTTGCATAAGGCTTATAGGGCTTGAAATAATTAACTTCTCTGAAAGTAAATATACAACAGTATGTGTTACTTTAATTAAAGATAATTGTTTTCATTTACAAATTTTTTCAAAAGTAATAATATAAAAGAAGCAGGAGCAATTGCTTTGATTACAGCAATTAAAAGTTGTGAAAAAATACAACAGCTGTCTCTTGGATTAGTCAGGTTTTTTAAATTACTTAAAATCAATCTTATTGTTTTGTATGTAAATTAGTAATTTTATTTAGGACAAGGCTGCTTCTTACATTTCTATGATAATTAATCCAAACCTAACAAAACTAAAAATAGGATTAGGGAGGTAGTTAATTTTTTAGCTAATTTTTATTAACTATTTTGCTTTTTTATTATTAAAGCAATAACATTTGGGATTAACCTGTTTAGTCAATTATGGAGAGTATTAAATGCTGTTAAAATATGGAATAATTGAATCTTGACTTTGGGAAGTAATTATGATATTAAAAAGTATTCATTCATTATAAAGTTTTATTTATATTTCAAAAAGTAATGCCAGTCAGCAGACAAAAAATTCTTTGAACTTAGAAAGTGCTTTGTATATTTCTGAAGCTCTTTTACTTTTAAAGAACAGTTTAAAGAAGTTAACTTTGAACCTGTTTTGGTAAAAAATGAATAATTTTAAAAACCAAAAACTCAAATTAATATTTATTTTGTTTAAATTTAGGAATAGAATTTAATCAGAAGGCTGTAAAAATTTAATCAATGCAATATTAGGTTTAAAATACCTAGAAGAGTTAAATTTAAATGCTAAATGGAATCGCATAGAGGAAAATTATGGAAGAAAATCAATAATACCACTTCACTCTCTAACAAGCTTGAGAAAGATTAAGCTAGAGTTTGGGATGTAAGATATTTTAAGAAATATTAAAATAAATACTAATTAAAAATATCAAAATAATAAATAAAGAGACAACTGGGCAGAAAATAAAGAACTTACTAATAAAATTAATTAGCGTAGAATTTACAAAAGATAGTTTCTTTATAAATTATTAGCCACAAAAAAAAGTTAATATCAAGATAAATTTAGGTAGGAAATACTTGATGAGATGCTATTAGAATTTCTTTATGTTTGAATTCAATATAAAAGTTTCTTTGTTTATTTTGCTTTTTGTTATCTTTTTTTGTTTATTTGTTTTTCATGCTTTGAAAATAAGCCAAAAAATTACAAAAAAATAACATTTTTTAATCATGGATTTATTCTTAATTAATTAATAAATAATTCTTAGAAAATTGAATGAAACTAATTAATTAATTTGTTTATTTGGGTTTTATTTGATTTTTATTTAAATTTCAAATTTTTTTCAAATTTCAAAATATCTTTCTTTCTTAATTAATTAATTGATATAAACTATTCTTAATTAAAACTTTTCAATTTGTGAAAAGAAAAATAAGAAAGATACAAGAAGAGTATCTATTTTTCCATTTATTTGACGAAGAGAAACACAGGACAGAGACAAGAGACAACGAGACAGGATATTTTTGGATAGATGGATATTTGGATAGAAAAAGACAGGAGCAGAGAGAGACAGGAACAGACACAAAGAGACAGGAAGGAATGATTAATGGATAGACGGAGACAAATGATCATATTTACGATTGAGCAAAAAAAATACAATTAGACTGAAAAATAATAACCTTAGCTATATTTGAGGATAGTTAATTAATGAATTAATTAATAGCTAAGCATCAAGTTTTTAAAAAATTGGAACGGCCGAAATAATTTTATATTAACCTTATATACAAGCATGTGTACAATGTTACATTTCATTTCTAAAATAATTAGAATGAGATAAGTTTTTAAATTGGAAACAAACATCTTAAAGGTGAGCAGTTTAACTTAATTCATTACAAATGATCATACTTTAAATTGCTCACTATATGGCATGTACACTATGTCGGACTATACGTATCTCAAAGGAAATAAAAAACCAACACGATGAAGAGATTGAGCTTTTGCATAGAGATTTTTTTCCCCATTTTTTTATAAATTAAAAAAGATAAACAAAAAATAAATTTAAAATTGAAATTAAAAAGAAATACAAATAAAAATTAAAAAAATATACCTAACAGAAAAAGATAGATAAATAGAAAGATATAAAAAACTAAATAAATTAATAAAATTGACAATTAACAGATTAAATAAAACCACATAAAAAATCAACCATAAATAAATAAATTGACAATAGATAAAAAATAAAAAAATAAATCCAAGTACTTAAACATGCTTTTTGGTAAACACAAAAGTTAAATTATTACAAAATTTAAACCATTTATAGCATTGATAAATTTCGAAGCTTTATCAATAAATAATTTAAGTTTTAAATGAATCTATTTTAAAAGAAATTAGATCTTTTAATTTTTTCTTTCTCAAAAAGCTTAAAAGAAAGTTAGTTTTTTTTCTTTGAATAATCAAAAGATATTCAGTCAGTTTAATCGAAATCTTTTAATATATATTATCTTCATTCATTCACCTGTTATATATATTTTTTATTCAAGTATTTATAGTTTTAGTCTATTTTACTAACAAAATTAAAACTTTTTTATCTTTAAATTATGCAAATAACAACTTTTATTAATATGGATGCTAGTTTTATTTGATGAATAATAAGCATAATTTATATACTTTAGCTTCAACTTGTATTGCAAATTGAGTTTAATATTTGTATTAGAATTAGTTTCTATTTTTCTATTTATTTTTTTTAATATCGAATCTTTCGATCCCAAATTCAAACATTGGTATAAATAGTAATATTTTATAAGTAATGAATTCATTTATTCAAAAATATATATAAAATCACAAAGACTTTTCCCCAAAAATATTAAATTAAAAAACAAGCATTTCCTAATTTCAAAGATTTTAAGATTAATTAAAGTGGCTAGCTAACTGACTGACTGACTAAATAACTAACTATATTATATAATTAAAGATATGAGTGAATAATATTTATTTAAAAAATCATAAAGGTCATAGATAAATTTATTTTTTCACTCATAGTATCTCCTTCTTCGAAAGAGTTAAATCTGAAGAAGATTATTACACATTTGTAAGCTTTTTTGATTTTTTCTACTTTTCTCTTGAAGTATCTGAAACAAGTTAGCAATTTAAGGATTTTTTCAACCACAAAGCTACCTTTTTTAATAATATATAAATGTTTTTTATTTATTTTACAGCTTAAAACCAAACATACACACATGTTACTCAATATCAATCTTTAGCGATTTGTGATTCTTACTAAATTTTTACAATCAAAATTTAGTAATTGATGAATGTTACAAGTATGCAACAAACAATTAGATCATATATCTTCCTAAAAGGAAAATTTTTAAATTAATATTTGATCTCAATAATATTTATTTTTCTATTTTTACAAAAAAATTGTAATTAAAGCTAAATATATTTCTTTATTTGTTTATAATTAATTAAATTTGCATAAATTGTTATTCAATATTATTGAAAAAATATATGATACAACAGAAGAATTATTTCAATAATCTAAAAGATGTAATAAATTATTTTTTATGAATATTCTTAAAAGCTTTTATATTTATATATTTAGTTTTTAAACTATTAGCTTTATTCTGATTCAGTTCTCAAGATTTATCTAGGGTAAACCAAATTTCTTATTTTTAATCTTTTTCTTAATCCTGATATTTTAAGTTATTTACAATATTATTTTTCAAAAAATTTTCTCCTCTCTTTTCATTTATTTATATGCAAATGAATAGGTTTTTAATTATTTTAACTCATTTTTTCATTGATTATTATTTCTTTCTTTCTTTCTTTCTTTATTCATTCATTCATTCATTCATTCATATTTTTTTATTCATTTTTCCTATAATAAACTATTTAATGATACTTTCTTCTATTTTAAAAAGGTTCAAAGATATTGATTTTGCAAGTGTATAAAAATTAAGTTTTACTTTAGTAAAGTTCACTAATCTCTAAAATTTATTTCTTGATCTTAAGTAAAAACGAGTTTATTAATTTAAAGGAAAGTGAGTATGTCTGTCTGTCTGTCTCTCTGTATGTTTTTATTTTTTACTTCAAAAGACATTGATAATTTTAAAAATATTTTATGCTTAATTTTGGATAAAAAATAATAATAAATTACTTACTAAAATAAAATTAAATTAAATTGATAGGCGTAGAGGAGAAATGTAGCAAATTAAGTTCTGAAAATAATAATTCTGAGAATGAATTGGATTAATTACACATCAAATTTTGATAGTAATAAATTAATTTAAACTTAAAATTTGCGATGAGGAACTTAAGGAAAATATTTTAAAATTGTAAAATCTATGATTAAAATATGGTTTATATGATTTACCCAGTCAGCAGAATTTCAATACGAGGATTATTTTTTCTAGATCGAGATAAGCCTTTTAAGTATTTAGGATTACTTATTAACTTTCAATGAATAAATATAATAGAATAAGATATCTAGATTCTATTGACTAAAACTGATAGGCACATTAATTTTGGTAATAAAAATCATATATTAATTAGTAGATAAGATACAAGAATACAAAGTAAATCTTATCTAGAATATTGTTTTTTTTGATATAAAGTGAATTATTGTTGAAGAGAAGAAGTAAAATTTAATACAATCAAATACTATTGTGCCCTCAGAAATAATAATCCAGTATGAGAAAAATATACTTAAATATTGTCTTTACTTAATTTTTATTCGTTTATTATAAAAATAAGTATTTTTTTAGTATAGTGAGCAGATCATTGTTATATGTGAAGATGATTTAGAGAGAAAAAGATAAAAAATGAAGAGAAAAAAAAAATGATTTTTAAACAAAAATAAATAAATTGTATTAAATAAATAAAAATCAAATAACAAATAATTCAATTATAAGACTCACCTTTATTAGCAATCATTTTTGTAGAATTTAGGGTAATAAACTCTTATAATTTAATCATTAATTTATTAGTTTTTTATTTGGTTTATTTTCTTTTTTATTATGATTATACTTTTTTCCTTCTTAATTTAATTTATTTTTAATTTTCATCTTTTGCTTCAAACATAGATTCATTATTTATCATTTTAATTTTTTTTCTTCATTTTTACTTTCTGAAGACCTAGCTAGCTAGCTAACTGACTAATTATATTTTTTCAATATTTAAAAAGCCATAATTAAATTGGCGATGAAGGTGCATCTAGCTTAGCTTCTGCTTTAGTAAACTGCACTAATCTCTTAAATTTAAAACTGGATCTTGGGTAAAAACATTGTATTTTTTTTTTTTAGGATTGCAATATTTTTAATATAAAATGAATTTACACTAATTTCGTCTTTAATTTATTCATTTTTCTAATATTGTGATTAATACTATTTTTCTCTTAGTTTAATCCATTTTTTAACTTTCATCACTTATTCTGAATATAAATTTATTTCATATTTTTTCTTCTTTTTTTCCTTCTAACTTCCTTATTATTTATATATTTATATTTATTTATTTATTTCTTTATTTATTTATTTCTTTGTTTATTTATTTATTTATTCTTCAATGTTTAAAAAGTATTAATAAAATTTGTGACAAAGGTGCTTTGTGCTTAGGTGATTCTTTAGTAAACTGTACTAATATATCAAGTTTGTCATTTCTTCTCAAGTAAAATAGTTCATTTTTTAATAATTTTCATTTTTTTTATATAAAGATGATTGTAAAACTATAAAATTCTATTAGTTTTTTAAAATAATAGTTTTATTTGATTTATTTGCATTTTTATTGTAACAAAATTTTTTTTTCCTATTAATTTAACTCATTTTTTAATTTTAAACTTTTAGTTTGATTATTAAATCGTTTTTTATTATTCCATATTTGTTCTATATCTTTCCTTTTAAAAGTAAATGGCTAATTAACTAATTATATTTTCTTAAATATTTAAAAAGTTACAATAAAATTAGTGCAATTAGTGTATCATATTTAGGTAATGTTTTAGTAAAATGCACTAAACTCTCAAATTTGGAACTTGTTCTTAAGTATATACAGTTTATTTGATTTAGATTGTGATTTTTTTTTTTATAAAAATGAATTTAAAACAACAATACTTGTTTATGTTTTTTATTTGGTTTATTTGCTTTTTTTTGTGGTAAAACTTTTATTCCTTTCTAAATTTAACCCATTTTTTTATTTTCATCTTTTGTTTTGGTAATAAATTTATTTTTTATTATTAATATTTCATTTTTTCTTAAAAATAACAAGCTAACTAACTAGTTATATTTTCTTCAATATTTAAAAAGTTACAATTATACTGAAGATGATGAAAGTATATAAGAATTAGGTTCTGCTTTATCTAAGCTCACTAATCTCTAATATTTAAAACTTGGTCTTCGGTAACAAACATTTTATTTAATTTAAATTGTCACTTTTTTTAATATAAAAATTAACAAAAAAACTCTTTTAATTTATAAAATTATTTTATTTGATTTATTTGATTTGTGATTTAATTTTTTTAAATGTTAATTTAGCTAATCTTTTAATAATCCTGCTTTAATATTTATTTATTTCTTATTTTTTCATATTTTTTCTTCATTTTTCCTTCTAAATAACTAATTGTTTATATATTTTTTCTTCAATACTAAAATAGTGAAAATATAATTAGAGCAAAAGGTGCATCAGACTTAGGTTCTGCATTAGTAAAGTGCTCTAATCTCTTATACTTATTTCTTGATCTTAGGTAAAAATAGTTTATTTGTTTTGGTTTGTGATATTTTTAATATAAAAATAAATTTAAATTTAAAATCTTTTTTAATTAGTTTATTTATTTAAAATCTTTTTATTTAATTTATTAACTTTTTTATAGATTTTACTTTTTTTCTGTTAATTTTAAAATTTCGCTTTGTTTACAAATTCATTTCTTGTTTTTTCAAGTTTTTCTTCATTTTATCCTTCTTACTTACTTACTAATTATTTTTTCTTCAAAAATAAAAAAGGTGGAATTAAATTGGTGATGAAGGTGCATTAGGCTTAAGTTCTGCTTTAGCAAATAGTACTAAACTTTTAATATTAGATCTTGATATCTAGTAAAAACAGTTTATTTACTTTGATTTGAAATATTTTTTTAAATAAAAATGAATTTAATTCAATAAAACTATTTTTATTATTTATTTGCTGAATATTCTAATTCTTTTTTTTCTCAATTCAAATTATTATATTTTATTTTAGTAGTTTTTCTAACTAATTTTAATTAGTAATTTACATTAATTCATATTAATAGATATAATGAAATGGATTCAGGATACTACGAATCAATTAAAAAGTGTCGTAAATCAAAAAGATTAATTCATTTTTATATGAATTGATAATAAATAGTGAATATAAGATAAAAAAATTATTTTAATAATAGTGTTATGACATTATATTTTATATTATTTATCTTTATAAAATAATAATTTTACTTAGAATTTACTTTACAATTAATTATCTTTATATTGAAAAATATAATAATTTGTGAAATTATAGCAAATTACTCTAAATTCTCTGTAAATCTTGCATCTATCTTTTATCAATTTTGCCCTATTTCAAAAATTAAGATTAATATCACATCCTAGTTTTAAAGTCTATTTATTATTTTTAATAATACATTGTGATTACTATCTCACATCTGGAAATTTTAAAAAGTACTGATCATTTTCTTAGAATAATTACTTTTTCTTGATTTATTAGTATTAAGATGAGAGTATCTAAAAAACGATTAAGTTAATCTCTAATTATATTAGCAGGAGGAATTTCTTTTCTATATCATTGAGTATTTTCACCTTCGTTTTTATCATATATTATTGCATATATTGCATATGAAACTATAGTAGTAATTTATCGTTTTAAAAATCCTTATAATTCATTACTCTTCAAACTATTTAAAAATATTGATTTTCAAATTTATTAATAATAATGTATTTAATTAATTTTCTTTTGAGTTTTAATTAGGGATATATTTAGTATTAGTACACGGTTGAAGAATAACAGAAATAATATAGATTCTCTCAGACTGTAATTTATTTTAGATCAAATATTATTAAAAAATTTCTAGCTTGAAAAATTATTTGATACCATAAGTCCATTTTAAATTATTTTAATAAAAATAGAAAAATTGCACTTAATGATTTGTAAAAAGATTCTTTAAATTAAAAAAATGACAAAACTTTTTATTGGTTTAATCAAATAATATTAATCAATATTTTTATTTTAAATTAACAAAATTAATTGAAAATTAAATAATTTATTTTTAAAATAAATAGAAAAGGAAATCAATTTTATACAGGAAAATATATAAACAAATAAGATATAATATAATTTAGAATTTTACATGAATTTTAGTAAGAAAGTAAGTAAATAAATAAATGAGTAGTTAATAGCAGATTTTGAATCAATATATACATTTTTCTATTTCTTATTTCGAAAAATTACAATTTTTTTTGGTTAAAGTTAATAAATGATCAATCTTTCTTTAGCAATCTGAAAGTCAATCAATCAATTAATCAATCAATAAATTAGTTATTTAATAAGGTATTAATAACAAGCTTGGAAAACTTTTATATGATATGAGTTTGAGGTTCATCTAACCCAAAGTATCCATCCTCTGAATCTATAATAGCTTCTTTTTCAAGCTTTGACTTTAATTTTGATTTGAGAACTATTTCTATTACACCAATAACTGGTTCTTTTTGTTCATCTGAACCATCACTATTTGTTTTATTTATTAAAGGAATAGCATAAATTGGTAGAAGCGATGAAATATCCACAAGCGGGTTAAAATAGCTGCTACTACGAATATCATGAATTATATATGATTTTTTTTCTTTTGCTACGATACCTGCCAGACCATGTTCTAAAGAAAACTGATCTTTTTGTTAATTTGGTTTATTGTAGGAAATCAGATGATCATTTTCAACAAAATAAAAGTGTGAATTATCTATATTAAATAACTATTAAACCAGCATTTTTACTTTTTGAGTAAAATTAAATCTTGTCTTTTACTAACTTAGCTATTCGTATGAGTTAAAAAGCAAAGTATTATACCTGCAGTCGATATCAAATATCTTTTATCATAATTAATTTTATGTTCATAAAATAATTTTTTAAAATTTCAAATATTTTAAATTAAAAAATAAACACTAAATTTATGATGAAATATTTTTATTAATTAAATTTTTAATTTTACTTTTTAATTTATGATGCTACTAAAAATAGAAGTAAGGAAATAGCTGAGTATGATTCCATAATATTCTTCATCGAAGCTAAATATTTCACTTTATGAGTTACTTATTTCAAGTATTGCTTTTACTTATTATCTTTCTTTGTTGCAAAATACTGGGATGAGTAGGGTTGAATTGACAAATTCACATTCCTCTCTTTGATCTTTTTAATAAAATGAAAATTAATAGATAAACCTTGAGGAATTTTAATTTGCTTTTATTTTTTGATTTTAATTGTTTTAATATTTAAATTTAACATTTTTTTACAATCTATTTTGTATAGCAAAGGTTTGTTTTGAGAATTTTTAGAATTAATTGGAACTCTTAATAAAAATGTATCGTTGATTAATCCTTTATTTAGCAAGCACTTGGAAGTAACTATATTTCCACTACCTTGCTCTGAGAAGGATTAGAATATGCCACATTACTTGTCTACTACCCAGAGATTAGCTCTCTAAGCACTAAAGATAGATGGAAAATGTGTGCTTACATGGACTGATAGATCTTCAAATGTTTCTAATGTACTCATATTGTATGCGTGATTAATAATTTGATTCAATTTATCACTTAAATCTTTGTATGAAGTCAGCTAAGAAGTAATGAAGTTAACCATTTACTTTTTTTATTCAGGATTCTCTAAACCTAAAATCTATCTAGAAAAAGCATGTGAACCCAACTCAATAATATCTGACATTAAAATAGATTGGTCAGATCTTAAACTAACAACTCTGAAATTTAAATTCTGGGGAATTTTAAAATTCTTAAGCAGTTCAATATCATCTATTTCATTAAAAAATATTAATAACAAGGACTTTTAAATAAATTAGTGTTCTGATCAGCTCCTGACAAATAGGTTTCTGATTAGAAATTTTAAATATATTAATAATGGCAAAAATAAAATCCTAAAATTAATAACTTTTCTCAATAATTTTGAACTAATTTCCTCTCTAATACCCTACCCTACTAGGTCGGTAGTTGATAAATGTTTAGTTTATTTACAAAATTTATTCAATTAACTTAAATTATTTTCTTCATATTAACTCAAATAAATTAATATTTCGTAAACGGTAAACTTAATTAATTTTTAAATTCATTTAATTATTAATAAAAATTAATCTAATTTTTAAATTTTTATTTTATCCAATTCAATTTGATTAATTAAATTTCAAATCTCTTATTTCCAAATGAAAAATTAATTAAATAAAATATTTTTTATTTTAAAAGTGAGCAAATAGTATTTAAATTAAAAGCAAAATTGCTTAAACATATTGAACTTTAATTTATTAAAAAGCTTTTAATTTCAAATAAACTTCAATTCAAATTAAAAAAATTGTTTTAAATTAAAATTATTTTTTATTTACAAATTTTAGTAAAATTGTTGAAAGTTTGTCAATATTACTAATCAAAAAGCAAAGTTTTAAAATAAATTTAAAATACCTTTTTAGAACATAGAACTTAGCTTGTTTTCTGTTTGTTATGAGGGAGGATTTTAGACAGGAGTGGTTTATGAGTTAAAAGCTGGGTTTTGTTTCATATTTTCCATTTTTTTATTGGCCCTAGCTAAATGAGAGTTGAGCTTTTTAAGTTAGCCTTATAATCTATCAATATCTTAGTTCTTATGATTCAAGTCACGCTTTAAAGCTTCGTTTTCTCTCAGTAACTCATTCAAGGTCTATCTCAGCTTGTCATTAGGGTTTAGATTGGTGTTTATGTCATTCTCGAGAATAAATTCAACTCTCTTTTCTAAATTCGTAACTTTTTTTGAATTTACTTGGGCTGACTTCTTTTCTATGTTCATTTGAATTAGCATTCTATTGTTATCTTCTTAGAATGTTTTCACTCTATTTTACAGAAGCTCTATCAACTTTTGCAAGTTTATATTTTTTTCTTTGTAATCTGAGATCGATTTCTTTAGCTAACTTATCTCTAAGTTCATTCTTTCTATTTCTCTGTTTTTGCTGCCTAGGTTTATTTCATTTTATGATGCACTCACTAAACTTTAGGAAAGTGAGAATAGAGCATCTCTAATTTTAGCTAGGTCATTAACAGGCTATCCTGTTAATATATTTAAATTATTGTTTTAGTTTAGGATCTGTTAATTATTATTTGCTATTGGGGTTGTATTATCATAATAAGAAGAATTGACACAATTATTTGGACTTTGTTATTAATCTATTGATTTGGGGTTACTCATGACATGATTTTAATTTTGCTACATTGGTAAGGGAATATCTGCATAAATCATTTCTGCTAATTCTTTTACTCCAGAGCAGCGACTTGTCAAAACCCTAAGCATTTCTTCTTCCCTCTATATAAGATTAACAAGTATGTTTTTTAGAGTTGTTAGATCAACATGTTGATAGTTTTAACATAGCTCATTAATTTATTGTTATATTAATGTACTTTAGTACATTGAGGAGCCCATTATCTAGTTAGTAAATGCGTTTGATTGTTGGTTTTTTTAAAAAATCGCAGTTGCTATTTCAGGAGATTAGTTTAATTACTAATAGTTATTATTAATTTGTGAAAATACAGCTGCTTAACTATTTGATAAGTTCTACATATTTTTTTGCTTTCTATTTTGCTAAGAAGAAAGTTATTTAGGCTGATTAGGTGATGCAATTTGAATGGCTTCAGTCTAAAAATTTTCTCTTTGATTAAAGTAATCTTCTAAAGCCATTCCGTCATAGTTTTACTTTTAAAACATTTGACAAAAATCATTCTATGATAGAGTATTACTTTTACTTTTATTTATATTCTAATTTGCTTAACTAACAACCTAATTAGTAGAAAGGTAGCCATCTTTTAATTAGTAATTCTTTTTTACGCCATTCTAGGAAGAGACGTCTCTAGAAGCTCTACTTTTGTTTTAGTTGAATAAAAATCCGTTAGTTTAACTCATCGTAAAACGATCTGTGATAAATCCATTATTTTTTTATAAATTCATAGATCCTGCTGCAGTACCTGGTTTATTTTAAGAGTTCTTTTTTCTCATAATGGTATCTCTGCTAGATATCAAAAGAGATCTATATGAGGATGTGCTATATTAATCCTTACCGAATGGCTAAGACAAGTATGCACTTTTTGTTGGAGTATTCGCTGTTAATAACTATTCATTGCTTTACTTTCTATTGACTAATTGCTGTTAAAAGTTATTTTTATCTTGGCTTTCCCTATTTTTATTTGAAACCTAACCTTAGTAAATTTAATTTTCACTCATCTTAACTTCATCCTGATCAGCAGAATAAGTTGCTTAATTAAACAGAATGGGCTAACTGATAGTGGCACTTTTATTGCTTTTCTTCATATTATTTTATTTAGTATATTAAATAAATTTTTATACACTTTATTTACTAACTTATTTTATTAAAGTCTAAACTAAACTAAAAAGAGTTATGCAAAACAGGCAAAACAAGTATTGTTTTTACTTTGTTTTAGAAATTCTTTGACTAAATGACTGACTAATTAAAAAAAATTATTATAAGCCAGCTAATAATTGCTTTTAAATTAGTTATATCCATCTTTTACTCAACTTTTTCTTCAAATAAAGTTGACACAAATAAACGCAAAACTTAGAATAAAAAAATAAGTTCATAAATAAGTCATTCATTAATATACAATTACTTTTAGTTTTTTAACGAAGTATCTTAACTTCTAAAATAAAAAAAAAATTTAATTGTAGCTAGTCTCTTTAATTTAACTAAGTAAGTTTCTTTACTGAAAATAAAAAAATAATTAAAATTTAAATGAAATAAAACTATTAAATAATATAACATGTTAACATTCATGTATGTATGTAGCCTTGTAAAAAGCAGTACCGTAGGGTACTATATATATTTAATTATAGCAAGTCCCTTTATTTTTCATTTAAATAACTACTCTTTATTATATGATTAACAATTCAAGAGTTTGCTAAATAAATTAAATGAGGAATATCTATTTTTAACTTGGTGAATTTAAAATATAAATTGCTATTCTCATTAAGCTTTTATTTATTTCTTTATCATAGCTATCTAAATTTATATAAAATATTTAACTTTAAATTATTTTTACTTCTTAGGAAATGAATTTTTGAGGCAAAAAGATTTTTAAAAATATATTAAATTATAAAAAAAGACTAAAAATTCAATTAAAAATTATATTTCGGATGAAACATTTTTTAAAAGCTTAAAAATAAAATCACCTGCAAGTATAAGGTTACCTTTCAGTGACTAGATCAAAATTGTTATATTTTTATTTATAGAAATAAATTCTAATTAATAATCTATTTTGACATTTTTAAAATTTGTTAGGAATTAAATTTACCAGTTCGTTCTTTATTTTTTTAGTACTATTTGATTTTTATTTAAAATAAGTATTAGATAAAACATACTTACAATTAAAGCTGAGCACATTCTTAATATTAATAATTTATTAAGAAATAGAATTTATAAATTATATTAATAATTTTATCAAATAAAAAAATATTTATAAGTACTTTTTTGATTATGAATATCTAAAATTTACAATTCTTGCTAGCATTTATTGCAATTGTTACAGTTTACTTGTTTTTTAACTTTAAAACTTTATATAAAATAGTTTTGTTAATAGCTTGTTAGCAAAATAGATTTAAAACAATTTTAAAAAGAAGTTAATAAGAAAAAAAGTTTTGTTATTATAAATAGAAAATTTACACATTTCTTAAGTAAAGCTAAGTTGAAGAGATTATTAGAAAAATAAAATAAATAGGTTTACAGAGTATTTATTTTTGATAGATATTTTTAATACTTTAATACTTTTTAGTTTGAGTATAGGGTAGTATAATTAATTAATATGTAAAAAATGCTTATTTATTTATAGTCATAATTATTTGAAGGTTACAACAGATAATTATTAATTATTAAATTTGCTTTTATATCCTAGAAATATAATTTATTGTAAGGCATAAAATTTTTATAATTTATAAAATAGGAATCAAGCAAGAGTAAGTAAGTAAGTATGGAAGCAGAATATTTTTTGATATTCAAATAATCAGAAACATTAAAATTGTTTTTCTTTTGGGATAGTATTAATAAATAGTCAATTTAAAATTGAGAGTGAATTTATTCATTTTTGTTATAAATAATAGGTTACTGCAAATAACTAATGATTGGAGATGGCATTCATTATTAAATTACGTAGAATTGTCAAAAATATAATTTAATGCAAATTATAAATTTAGTTTGTTTTTATTTGATATTTGGCTAAAAAAATTAATTGATTAGAAGTATAAAAATTATTTAATTACAATTACAACTAGCTAAATGGGTTTAATACGATAATAACAAATTGTTCTATTGATAAAAAGCTATATTCGGATCAATTTATTAGAATTACTATTTTTATTATTCTTTCCCGCAATTTGGGATTAACACAAACAAAATTACTTCTTTTCCTCTAATCTCTACTATAAATCTATTATAAAACATTGAATTTAGTATAAAAGCATTATGTGTATCCATGATGCTTAAGAATAGAACAAGTACTAATTTAAGATAGAAAGAAAATGTTGAATTAAATTACAATTATTTTAAATGCCAAATAAAAGAAAGATAAATTTATCTGAAATACTTTAAGTTGAATTATTAATGAAATTGAGGCCACACAAATTAAAATAGTGAAATAAATTTTAGTTTACTTAGATATCTTATTTAATTAATTATTTTTACACTGACATAATTTTATCAATTTATTTATATCAAAATAAATGAATAATTTATCCCTCTCTTTTTTATCTCTATTGAGCACCTTATAAATATAGCTAGCTACAATAAAACCTGAGGGATAAAATTATATTTGCTTTTAAAATACTTCTCTTGAAAATTAACTTCAATCTAAGAAGTAACTTTGAATATTTCAAGAAGCGAATTTTAGGTAAAATTTTTTCAAATTAAAAAGGTTTGAGGATGGATTAGTGGCTTTCATTTATTTAGTAATAATAACCTGTTTATATCTTATATTTGAGATATATTGTTTCTCCGAATCAATGAGTTGTTAATGAATGGTAAAAACTAATTCCTCTATTTGTCAAATAGGTTAAGTTTTAATTATATCGCATGAAAAAAAATAGAAAGATATACATGGATTACATTGATTTTTTAATTCATTAAAAATTGAAATTTATCTATCTATCTTTGTATCTTTCTTTTGTTGCTGGGGAAAACAAACAAGAAAATTAAATAAATAAATATTTTTTATTGATTTCAAATATCGATGGTCTTTCTGCATATTTCGATCTTATATTTTGTATAATAGTGTTTGTTGCTGTCATAAAAATTAAATATCTTTTAAATTTTACATAGTATAACTAAATGTTCTAGTTTTCTTCAGTAAGCAAATATTTTTTTTATCAGAGTTAATCATTCAATTAAGTAAAAAAAAATGTATTTTTAATGAACAACAGTAGAAAACATGAAAGGTTTTATTGAAATTTGATTGAGTTAATACTTTGTTGTCTCATTTATAAAATTTTATAGCTCTATTAAATTAAATGATAGTACAACTATTTACTAAGATGGTGTATAATTGTTTAATCACTTCAAAGTATTTCTTGTTTTAAAACCAAGGTCAATAGCAAGCATAAAGGGATGCTCCTAATTTCTCATCTTATTTAAGTATAGATTACATCTAAATAAGTAGAAAAGTGTATATACTAGTTATCAAATGTAAAAACTGTAACTTAAATTCGTTTTGAGGTTTTGAGATTGTTGAGATATCACCGCAAATGTATGGGTTGGTTGATGGTGATGGTTTATGAAATTAATTATTAATTTATGAAGATATTTTATCGAAAAATAATCGAGCTTTTACTCTTTTTTGCAATTTAATAAATTAAAAAAGCACTTGTGGAAAAAAATTTGAAATTAAAAAATAAATAAAGTAAGGAAAGGCTGTATTGTGGGTAAGAAAGTGAATGAAAAAAAAAATTAACTTAAAAGAAAAATTTGATTTTGAATAGAAAGAAACTATAGGAAATAAATACAATCAGTCTATAAATCAATATAAATTTGAAAATGGCGGTTATACAATTAGATATTTTAAGTTAGTTTTTAGTTGTTTTATTTACTATTTATTCATATGAATAACTAATAAATGTAAATATAGTAGATAAAAATTAAAAGAAAAATACAAATAATGATAAATGTTTATATTAGAAAATAGTCAGTAGTTTATGGTTGATTTTGTTTATATATTTATTTATTTTTTTTATAGATAAATCTAAATACTATGTCTGCCAGCATCACTTTTTGGTTAATTTTTATTTTAATTTTCACATTAAGTAGACTGAGTGAGTCTCTTAAAAAGAGCTCAATGTCTTCTATAAATGAGATGGTTTCTATTTAAACTAACCGCGCTGGTTAATATTTTATGGTAGTAGCTGCTTATATTTTTTCTATGAGCTTTGCAGTAGCTGGATTTTTTGCTGATCCATTGATTGTTTCATGTTTGAGATGTGTATAATCCAGTTATTGAATATTCAATAACATTTTTTCTGAGAGATTATATGATTACTTTGGTTAATATTACAAGTGAAAATGCGAATGAATGAGGTAACTAGTACTATCACTTAGCAAAAATCTATTTTAGTATAAGTGTTGTTATAACTAAAAAGAGAGTTATACTTTTTATTTAATAGTACTCCTTTTATAGTAGAAAGATTTCGATTTCAAATAAATATATTTATTTGCATGCAAATTTACATTTATTTATAACCACAGAAAAGGAGATTGTTATTTATTTTCCTTTTTTAATAATCAGGATTCAAATATCTTTTGAAGATATAGTTAAAACTTAACTTGCATCAACCAATAGATATGATTTGCATTAGCATTAATTGAGCCTAAATTAAATTTAAGAGCAATTTTAATTAGAAGGTTAGCTTTTCTCAAAACTTGATTGAATTTACTTATTTATTTTTCAAAATATCTTTCAGGAATTAGCAGCAAAAATTATTAAATGAATGAATGAATATGTGTATATGTCCGAATGGCAAGTCTACAATTTTTTGATGTTGGATTATTTATGATGAGTTTTAAATAGATTTTTTTCTATAATAAATTATAAGGTTGACGACAAAAATTAAAGGATTTATCTATAATATTTTTAATTGAAATGGTAGTTGTTTATTTATTTATTTGTTTGTTTGTTTTTTTGTATATTTTGTTATATTTAAAGTAATTAACTAACTAATTTTATTTATTTATTTATTTTTAAAAGGTTTTCAAAATGAAAAGTGAACTCCTCAAGAGTGCTTGAAGTACTTCATGGAGACCCAGTTCATGTAAATAATAATGCATGTTACAGGTAAACTAAGAGGGATTAAGAAGCAATAATATTTGTCATTTGTTAAGAAATCTATTAAATTGTGAGTAGTAGGTTGGAGGAAGGGTGCGAAGAAGATAGAAAAGAGAGTGGAGGTGAAAAAGACTGCTGCAAAGGTAAGGCAGAGATAACCAATTATCATAGATACGTTTTAGTTTTCTTCTGAAAAAACGTTACTGTTGTTTCTGTCTTCGTAATTAATGCAGTGGCCATCAACTGAAAAGAGTATATCGCTTTTAAGTTTGATAGGAGCGTTTTGTTGGTATTCTTCTTCTTATAAAATATTTATTTAGTTGCAGGCAATGTTTTCTTCGATTTAATTGTTGATGGAAGAAGTGCTGTCGTGTTTGCAGGAGTTGTCACTTTCGTAATTTTCGCTGCTTGAATCAGCAGATTGGTCTAAAGAAGAATTATTTAAACTGCTGCTTTGGTTTTCAATGTTTTCAAGTGAATAATTGCATGCATTGAAATAGCTCTTGATTTTTTTAGATGGTTCAGATGGAAGATAAACTCTATCGCTTTTGTTGCGCTTCAAAGATCCTAACTCGGGCAAATTCATTTAAGCGGCTGCTGCGATATTCAAAAAAATATTATTAAGATCGGCATTGAAATTATTGGGGTAGATCAATTCACTTTTGCTCATTCTTGTTTATTTATTTATTTATTTATTTATTTGTTATTTTAATTTTGTTTATGAGTGAGTTATCAAATATTTAATAAATAAGTGAAAGTTTTTATTTTTTTTTGTTTATTTTTCTTTTTGAAATAATTAATCTTTTTACTTTTAATTTGTTTATATTGTTTTTCTGTTGTATATTTTAATAAAGAGCCAAATAGGCATGCATGCATTTATGTAATACAAACCTATTGATTTTATTTCTTCCTTTATTTACATGCTATTCTGATTAACTCAGGCGTTGCTTATATGTTTGTTTCATTCAATTCATTAAAAACTAATTGATTAATCAATCAATCCAATCAATTTGCAAGGAATTTTTTTTCTTTTCCTTCCTTCCTTACTTTATTTCTTATTTGCTTTCATTTTGTTTGGCTTTGCCTTCAAATCATAATAAAAAATATTAATAATTTGTTAAAGAGAAATTTAATTATTTTTATTTATTTAAATTGATATTTTATATCTAATATTTTTTCGTCAAAATTTCTTTACTTATTGGCTTGTTTTTTTGTTTGATATCAGCTTGCTTGCTTGCTTTTTGTCAAAACCTAACTTCCTTGATTATTTTAAGAATTGGATTTTTTATCAATCTATCGATCAATCAATCAACCCTACTCTATATTTTACTAAAATTTAGATTAATTTTTAAACTGATTAAAATCTAATCCTATCTCAATGAAATTTTGAAAAAAGTTTATTAATTTAATTTTATTACATCATTTCCAGTGCATCATCAATGTTTTTTATGATATAAAAAATTGAATAAATTTAAATTAAAAATGGCTTTAATTACCTTTTACATACATTTTAGTTACATTTAAAGTATACTAATTTGATGAAATTTATAATTAAAAATATTATTTATCTATTTAATAATTTAAACAAGTAATTCAATAAGTATTTCAAATTATTTTATTTCTTTAAGGTTAAGTGTGTTTGTTACATATTAATAAACATTTATTTAGGCCAATTTATTTTGGAAATATGACATTTTATCTCCTAAATACATATAACAATTAATTCGTAATATGATATACACAGCAAGATAAATTGAAGTCAAAGGCATATTTTTGCAAAACCTTATTACCTCTTATATATCGTTGATTGAAGTTTTTCTTTTAAGAATAAACATAACGTTAGTATAACTTAGGTAAAGAAATGAGATAAAATGAGTACTATTTATTTTAACCAGAGAATGTTTGATTTAAATGCTTAATATTCAAAAAAAAAAATCTATTTCTAAGAAAATAAATTAATAATAACAGCACATCAAATGAATTAAATAAATAAAATATGCTGCGATAAATATTTGATCAGTCAATTTGTGATTAATAAATATCTTTTGTAAAAGACAATAATTTATTTGAAATTAATGTAAAGAAATGGTGAATCTTTTAATTTCTGACTCATAATTAAATTTTCAATTTTGAATTAAAAATTAAAGAATATTGGTTTTATTCTCTTCCACAAACTCTAGCCTAACAAAAAGATAATATGTATCCAACAATTTTTCTATTCCTTTAGATAGATATGTAGAATTATTTTTTTTAGCAAAATTTTTGCTTAAAAATAAAGGCTTTTTTAAATCTAGTAAAATAATTTGAAAAAATAGTTCTTATTCAAGCTCTCTAATTCTATTTCATCGAGCTTAATTATTCTTAGTCGCTAACTTAAATTTTAACCTGAAAGCAATTAATGTGTCTCAGCTCTATTTGATGAAAATTAAATTTTAAATTTTTTTTAGTTTCTATTCTTAAAACAGAAACGATTTCAAAACTGAAATAAATCTTCAGCTTTAATCTATCATTAATAATTTGCGTTCTAATTTAAGCAAGCAGTAGAAGTATAATTAAGAAAAAAATCTTAAAATTTTATACTATTTTCTTCGTTTCTTATTTAACATTATTGATAGTTTGTATTTTTTAAGCTCAACGCAATATATAAATCCTCAAAAAATGGATTAAACTCAAAATAAATTATACTAGAAACAATCACTACTTTCAGTTAACTTATATGTGGTTCTAGAAAAGGTCTAACAAAGAAAATAGTAAATTTATTTATATTAAAATAAATAAATTATAATAAACTGAATTTTATTTAAAAACATAAACTTACTTTGCTTTCTAATTTAATATAAAGAAAGTCTATATTTATTCAAAAAATATTAAAAAAATAGCAAATGCAATAAATTCATATAAAAATGAAACAAGAGTAGTGGTTGATGACTTAGCCATCAATCTATCAATGTATCTATACATAGATTAAAAATGATTTTATTATTTATAATTGTTTTTATATTAAATTATTCTTAAATCGCTTTTTTAATTGTGTTAATTTGAACTAACACAATTTAAAATATTCTTTCCTTCCATTTATAGTAAATAATTAAGCATAAGTAGACTTTTTGTAGCACCAAAAAATCAAACTCTGAAAGCGCTCATTTTATTTTTGTTAAGCAAAAGAGATGTTATATTTGGGGTTGGTCTAGAAAAGGTTCCAGTAGAGTTTGGTCTGTAATTTATAAAAAAGAAAGTTATTAGCTAAGAAGGAATTGAATTTTATTAAAAATGTAAATATTTTAAGAATCAGTTTATTTTTCTGTAAGCATGTTTTTATAAATATTTACAGAAGATAGTTGCAGTTTAAATACTCACTCAAAAATTTTAAATTACTCAATAAACATTTTAATCAAAATTATAATTTTCATTTAGAATGTTCAATTTTGCACTTACAGTTAATCACAAAAAAAAAGAAAGAAAGATAGATAACTCAGTCATTCTTTTGAAATGTAGTTGAAAGAAAACTTATTTAAAAATGACAAAGCAATTGAGTCTTGAAAAAAATACATTTTACTGTAAAGCAAATAAAAAATTTAAAGAAATTCAAAATCGACTTTTGGAGTTTATTTTATGAGAGTTTTTTATTTATTTTTTGTAATAAAATAATTGTTTGTATAACCTCAAAGAATAATCAATAAATAAATAAACAAAAAATTATTGTTACAATTGGCTTTTACTCAGTAAATTAAATTGCGAGTTAGTAACAATTTAATTACTTTACAAAAAGCTTTTTTGCTTGCTTAAAAAGCGTATTCTAACTATCCAAAGAAAATGGAAACAATTGTTAATTATATTGTTGGCTAAAAAAGTATCTAGATTTATTACCTCCAATTTCCTTATGTAATGGATGGTTTAGTCTTCTTTTATGAGGGTTCTGGTAAGTCTCCTTCAGCAATATACTCGGGGAATTAGGAGAATGTTTTGTTGTATCCCTATTCAAAAATAAATTTAAAATTATTTAAATAGAAATTTAAAAAGGGTGAATGTGGAATTAGTTATTACTTGTTTTGGCTTATCTGCATTCTTAAAGCACTTAGGATGGTAAGCAGGAGGATAGTTATAGCTCCTCTTTCTTCCCTAATAAATATAAAATTAATTTGGTTATAATTTGTGGTATGTAAAATATCTTTGTTAGTTAATTTGCAATAGATCCAATCATTCATTAATCTATTTTATTCTTATAGAAATTTTTTTCTTGATAATACGATCATTTTAGGTTAAATATTTATTAAATATATGCAATTAATTTTCTTTAATTTTTTGTATTAATTTATATTAGTAAATCTCTTTTTCTAGTTATTGCTACAAATAATACTTCTAATGGTTGTAATAATAATCAAAATTAGCATTTTCTCAAAAAAATTAATTAATTTTTTTCTTTATCATTTTTCATAAAATATTAAATTTTTTCTTTAAATGGGCATTTTTTCTAAATAAAATGTTTGTAAAGTTTGATAAATTGCTAAATGATTAGAAATTTTTAAAAACCAATAAATATTGTTTCTTTAGCTGTCTTTTTTCTTATTTAAGTAATGTGTGGTCTCTAATTTAAGGAAGAAAATAAAATTTTAAATTAAGATTTTAATCCTTACAGCTGCTAAAAATAAAATTTTTATATCTTAATTTAGAGTTTATATTAATTAGAGACTCCACAGTATTAATTTAACTTTCATTAAAATAATTATCGTATTTCAAACGAGTTAATTTGCATATTTTGTTAAAACTACAATTAGTTTATTAGAAATTAGTTTTAAGTAGAATTAGAATTTTTACCTCTAATACATTTCTATCAAGTCCATATGTTATTCTATTAGAGTTAAAAATACCTCTGCCGTGTTAAGTGCTGCAAAAAGGCTTCTTCAAATCTAAAACTCTACTCTTGTGCTCTAATCTCTCTTGCTATTTATTAATTTTAATTAAATTACATCTGCTTGCATTGAATATTTAAATAAGCATATTTATCATACCACATCCATTTCTTTAGCTCTATGGAAAGGATCATTGCTGTAAGTAACAGGATTGAATAAGTGACCAACTGTAGTATTACCAAGTCCTCTTTTGTTAGGGTTTGTTAAAAAATTCTTTGGTCCTGTGATGATTGTACCTAAAGTTATTTAAAAACGAACAATATAGAAATTTTATATTTTTTTTAATTATAGAGATAAAATTATATCTTTGGAATTAATACTTATTAAATTCTATTATGATTAATTTCTATTCTATCTTCATGTACACTTAAAATTTATTATGATGTTATAAATTATTTTGATTAAATTTGAAACTATATTTTTAATCATTTTCTATGTTTGCTTTCTTAATCTTAATCTCATATTTAATTAACAAGTTTACAATTTCATTCTAAGTTAATAAATATCTACCGTTAAATGGAGAATTTAATTAAGTAAAATTCATTAAAATATTTTAAGTTCTTCAGTAAAAAACTAAATATTTGTATCCATGAGTTTGTTTATTATTATTTTGTTTATGTTTTTTAAAATTATTTAAAATCTTCATAATATTTTTGAGTAAATTAAATTTTTTGCAAAGTATTTTTATTTTTAAATTGTTTTCTTATTATTTTTAAAAATAAACCATAATTTATTACTAAAGAAAATCATTATCAATTTAAATGATTTATTTTCTTTCGTCTATTAAATTTGTCATCTTAACTTGTTTCATAAATTATGTTTATTTTAAATATTGATAAGCTTTTAAAAGTTAAATAAATTATAAAGGATTTATCTATCTCTTATTTATGATTTTTATTTTATTTTAATCATCATATTTCTAATAAATTTATTTGTATATGTATCCTCCCTATTTATTTATTTACTTACTTACTCATTCTATTTAGAATGATAAAATATGATAAAAATCTATTGATAAATTTAAAGATAGCACAAAAAGATAAATAAACTTCTTTTTTATAACTCGGTTAGATTTTGTTGTTTGCTTTTAAATTAGTCTTAAAATCTGAAACTTTATAAATTGCTTTTTAGGGAGTTATAAAAAAGCTATTTTTTGTTAGTTAAAAAATGTTTATTTTGTTTATTTTGAAAGTGGCTTCAATTTATTGAATAGTTTTCCATATTTGTATTTTATCTATTTAAAATCTTTTAGAGATAAGTTAGAATTTGAATTTTCTACCATATTCATCACGAGTTCTGTATGTTTTGTCATCAAAATCTTTCATATGTTCATACAAACCTCCTACCCTAAAATTATAAATAAAATAATAAATGAATTTTAAGCTAAATTCAAAGAATATTTCATTTAATTACATTGTCTTTTTCACATCTGTTGGCTTAAAAGGCTATACGTGGGGAATACTAGCCACTCTTTACTAATCTGTAATTTATTTTGTTCTGTATGGGTCTTTATATGGATCACCTATTTATTTTTTATAATTATATGCGTGCTTATTTTTTTAGAATTTACCCTACAAAATAGACGAAGGAACCTAAAACAAAGAAGGCTCTACCATTCTTTATAACTTAGGGTTAGTGTAAATATTTCTAGGACCTCCTGTTGCTATAGAAATAAAAATTGTAAGAAACAAACTGTAAAATATGATCATAAAACTAATTTAGTATTCAGATCCAATCTTTCAATCTGATAATAATTATAATTATATTTTACATGATGGTCTTCCGGATTTATTTGTTCCATATAGAGAAGGCTATAATAAACATTAACCATACTAATCTCTTAAATATTTTAAAAAGAATCTTTAAAAAAACAGAATATTAAATAGATAGAGTTTAATGATACAAAATTGTGTTATTTATTTTAAAAATTTCATCATCAAAATGAATGAATTAAATAAGCCTCAAAAAATTAAGTTAAAGTGTATAATTTACTAACAGTAGTCAGGTTGAGTATGCAAATTATGTTAATTCTATCCACCTTAGCTAAATGCTGCCTAATAAGTGCTTCTTGTTGTCATTCCGCTATACTAAAATACTTTGTATTGGAAAAGATTAATTCAACGTTAATTACTATTTATTTTTTTTTAATTTGCTGCTTTGAATTGAAAATAGGTGATTAATACTGCAGCAATCTAGTTGATTTCAAAAAATAAATTCTTATTTTTAGAATTAGATGTTTAAATGTATGGTATTACTCTTACTAGTATCTTAACTAAAATATTTATAAAAATATTTAATTTGAAACAAATAATCTCAAAATCATTTTAAATTCATTTAGCCTATCTTTTACATAAAAAAATTACTCACTTTATAAACAAAAATAGCAAAAAAAAAATAGACTAGCCTAAAATTAGAAAATTAGAACAATAAAAAATTATAATAATTTAATGTATTTGAAATATAATTAACTTTAAAAATTCAGATTTAAAAAAAATCTTAAATGATAAACAATTAAAAATAAATAAATAAGCTAGAAATATTTTAAATTTAAGTGGTGATCATATTTCTTTTGGTATTTTGTAATTATCACAACAAAAGAGGTAAATAAATCATAATTAATGGATAAATTTTTATAAATTAAACTTAAATTCTGAATACAATATATAAATAAATATTAAACTAAAAAAAGAGAAAATGGTATTTCTCAATATATTCATTGATTTCATGAAAAATTTTAATGTTTAATTTTAGATATTTAAAATATATATATAGAGTATAAAGTACATAATAAAAAAAACCTTATATTATTTTAAGAAATTTAATTCCTTTTATATATATTGTTGTAAGGACAGTGAGCCTTGAAAAAGACAGTACCTTCGGATACTTTATATATAATAT
The DNA here is from genome assembly GCF_000189635.1 of Tetrahymena thermophila SB210. NCBI lineage: Eukaryota > Ciliophora > Oligohymenophorea > Hymenostomatida > Tetrahymenidae > Tetrahymena > Tetrahymena thermophila. Next base: position 733,691 of record NW_002476544.1, on the reverse strand, counting down.
ATACATTTATAAATAAATAATAGGAGATCAGAATAGGGATATATAATTTAAATGAAAAAAGAATTGAGGATTTGCTATTTAAAAATTGAATGATGATGCTTTAAATAATAAAAAAATAATGTTGATATTTTTAATCTTAATTTAAAAATAGATTTTAAATTGAATGATAAAGAGCAAACCATCCAAACAAATACACAAAGAAAATAAATATTTAATTAACAACTTATTAGTTTATTTTAATTTAAACTTATTTGTAAATATTTTTAAGATTTATTTAGATTTTTCTTAAGAAGGAAAAATAAATTACTTCAAATTGTTATAGAGATGCTACAATTATTTAGAGATTTTTTTAATAAACTATCATCGTATTAGTTTATTTCATTAAACCTTGTAATAAATTAAAAAAAATATTTTCAATTAGGTTGTATTCAAAATTAAATTACTCTAAATTTATGTTCAGCAATGTTAAGTGCTTTAATTATGTCAAAGATTAAGATAAATCTTCAACGGCTTCTTGATTTATGTTATTTTAACTAGATTTTTATTTCATAAAATTTTTAAAATCAATAATTTTAATGAATTAAAAAAAATTTAAAATATCTTTATAGATTTACTGTAAGTATAATTAGAGATAAGATAAGCCATTTAATTATTTTAAAGAGTTAGTGAGAGATTTAACCCCATTCTGTCCAATTTAATTTAAACTTAAATATTTAAATTAATTATTATAAAGTTATTTATGTTTGCTAATTAATTAATTACTTAAAATCTAAGTTAAGATGCTGAAGCTTATTGAAAGCTATTAGCGATTCAGATATTTGTTGAAAGCCAACATCCCCAATTTTATTGGAACTTTTATTTAAAATTATAAACATATTTGAAATAGTTTATATAATTTAATAGATACTTCATATCTAATTTGAGATAACTTATATTACTTTAGCAACCTAACCCTTATGACAAATATTCAGCTCCTTTTTATCCTAAGTTATTGGAACTTGATAGAAATAGAAATTTATATTCTATCTATACTGTATTTTAAAGAAATTTACTTTAGATTTAAGTCCAAGTGAATTAAATTTTTTAATTTTTTCAAAGCTTCAGATAAATGTAAAGCACCATCTGCATTAATATCATTTATGCTATATTTATATATGCAAAATGCTAAATTTTTTATAAATTAGAATTAAATTTTACTTTAAGTTAATTTATAATGTCATTATATGTGGTAAATTGCAAAGAGCTGTTGACAAATAACTTGCTCCTATTTCACTAATTTTGTTAGGACTATGTAAAAAAAATATGATTAATTTTTAGTTAGTTACTTTCTGATTTGTAATAAATGAAATAAAGCAGTTACCAAAGACTGATATTTAAAATGACTATACTAGTTAATTGTTATATCCCCTTAAATATGAATGCTGCTCCTTCGTCCCCAATATTATTCCAACTGTAGTATGAATTAAAATTAAATTTTATATAAAAATAAGTATTTTGAATTAAGCTATTTACTTTAAAAATAGCTCTAATTAGTTTATATTTTTTAGTTATTAAATTCCTTCTGAAAGAAGCTCAGCTCCACTATCACCAATTTTATTCCATCTGGTATAAATATCTCCTTAAATAAATTAATAGATATTTTAATAAGCTTACGTTAAGTCAAGCTTTAGCTAGCTTAATTAATCCAAAAATTGAAGTCCTTGTGACAAAAGCTATGCCCCCTCTTATTCTATCTAATTGGAACTTATTAATCATAATTTTAAAATTACTTTTTAAAATTGGCTATAAATTAATTACTGTAAATTAATCTCTAAATGCTCAAGCTAATTTAAATCCTTCAATCCCTCATTTATATAAGTTGCACCTTTTTTATCTATATGATTTTTCCTTTTTTAATATTTTAACTTTTATTTACAAATTTAGATAATTTTTTTGATAATAAAAATCCCAAATTTTTATTTTATGTTTACTAAATATTTTGTCAATCAATTAATTATATAAAGAATTTATTTCTATAAAATTTACATGAGATTTAATTTTAAGCATTTTAAATCTTTTAAAACTTTTAATCCTTCAAAAAGAGCTTTGACTCCCTATTGCTTTAAATCATTTTAGCTTTTTTTCAAAAAAATAGTTAATTTGTTGTTTCAAAGAGTTTTATGTACCTAAGATCTATTTCAAGAAATCTAAGTTAATTTAAATGAACTAAATTTTTTGAGAAGGATTTTATTTCTGATTTGCCAATACGTTGAGAACTACATTTTAAAATTGAAATTAAATTAACTAACTAAAAAGTATAAAAAATTAAAGTTAATTAATTTAGCTATATTAATTTAATTTAAGCTGGTTTTTTTAGTTTTAAATTTCCTAAGTAGATAAATAAGCTTTTATTTTTAAACTAAGAGCTTTAAATATTTATAATGAATGTATAGAGTTTATAAATTAAATAGGTAAAAAAGATATTTTTTATTTGATTTAAAACAATCTAATTCATTTTTAAAATATTTTTTTATTAAATATTGTTTTTAAATTTTTTAAAAAGTATAATTTAATACTATTCATCTAATTTTTTGAATCATTTTTAATTTAAAAAATGTTTAAAGATTTTTTTCTTGAGTTGTTTGATATTAAATTTTTTTAATAAAAATCAAAACTGATATTTTTAAAATCTCATGCTGAGACTTAAATTAGAGAAAGTTTTCGATGATACTATCTACAAAAAATGAAAAAAAAATCCATATTTTAAAATCTAATATAGAAGAAGTTCGATATATCATCACTCACAACTCTGGTTTTGATATATATTAATAATTTCTTACCTTAAATTTAAAGAGATAATCTATCTGCTTCGTTCTTTTTGAAGATTTTTATATGTTTTTAATTCAAGGGGTTCTGTATTTGCTTAATTTTCTTAGCTAGTTCGTTTACCTTTTATAACATTTAGATATTTCAAGTTACTCTCATTATATTTAAAGTTTTCTTATAGTATTTATATCAATTGAGATGGGTCTAGTCTTTGTTCAGGAGATTTTTTTATCATACTTGATATAATTATATTTATAAACTTCTGTATTTCCTCATTTTATTAATTTTATAATTATTATTCAATGCAGGCATCTTCTGTTTCGTTTGTAAAATGTCTCTTACCAAAAAATAGTTCAAGCAAAATTACTCCTAAAGAATAAACATTTGCCTAAATATTATTAAAAAATAATAAATTAAAGATTCAATTTTCCTATTCAAGTTTACTTTAATATCAATTTGCTTATTTTTATTAGAAATCTCAGGAGCTAAGTATTTATTTTAAATTACTTACTAATTTAAAATTTAAAGATTAATAATTCATTTGAAGAAAGTCAAAAATGTTAAATTACTGAAGTGTATTCATTTTAGTTCGTTCTTTTAAGCATTTAATAAAAGCAGAAATTAGCTTTTGTGTAAAAAAAAATTTGTTTTTAGTGAGTTTAATAAATTAATAAAAGGAGTTTTACAATAAACAAAAGAATAATTCTCCTTATTGTAGAGAATATTATCAGGATTTATGAACAAATTAAACTATTCTTGTTCAATTTCAATTAATCCATTAAGCAATTATTGAGTTATTGAGCATATTTAATGTATATCCAACTCATTTCTTTCACTTATCTCCTTTAATGTGCCTAATAAATATTTTATTATCTTAAGTAAAATAATCGATAAAAAGTAAATAAATAAATAAATACATGAACAAAGCTAATTGACTAAAAAGAATGTTTGAAGTTGCAAGCTATTCATGATATCATATGTCTTTAACAGATATTTTTTATCACAAAAGTAGAGCCTGGAATAGATATATTTAAAGTTATCGAAGTAGACATTTTTTATATTGCTTATTACCTTTATTGCTACTTACTTCTGATTACACGTTGCTTAAATTATAATTGCATTCTAACCCTTTCCTATAAAATCTATTGCTTAGTAACCTTTCGAATTCAAATAATTAATCACATTTATCATATACTTTTCATTAAACTAATATTATTAACATAGAGAGCTAATAATATCTTTTTAATCTTTTTATTTTCCTTGGCAAGTACCCATTTTTATTATTAAATTTTGATTTATTTCTACTTTGATTTTTTTAATTAAATTAAAAAAAAATTGATAATTAGTTTTTTTCTATAAATAAATTAAAGTAGAAGAAAAAAATTTAAGGGCTCTATAAAAAAATTATTAATAGAACTAATTAATGATAAAAAATCACTACCCAAATAACAACTTATCTCTCAATTCGATTAATCTAACATTACATACAATTTACTTATTTATTACTTCAATCAATCAATTAAATAAATTAATTAAAAACTAAATCAAGCAATCTATAATATCTATCTATAATTTTTGAATTAAAGTCTTTATAATCTCTTATGATAATCAAAGTTCTAAAAATTATAAGTATAATATATCTAAGTTGATCTCCCTTAAGAAGGGTAATATACTAGAGTTGATTTAATTTTGCAATCCCCACAACCTAGATTATAAATTCATTTAAAATCTTTTATGCTAATAGGGAGGCATTAATTAATTAATTAATAAATTAATGAGGATGGATATACATACGGTATATATGATTTAATTTAAAAAAATAATTTGAATTGTTGGTCAAAAGGTCAATTAATGCCAACCAACATGGACAAATTATATTTTTATTATTAATCTTTAGACATATTTATTTTTTATCACAATAAATATTGTTAAATTTAATATTTATCAGAAATTTTTTTATATAAAATAAAAAATAAAGATAAAATTATTTGCTCTTAAATCAATTTCTCGAATTTGTATTAAAAAATTTTTCAATAATATAATGTAAAATTATTCATAAACTATTAAAAACAATTCACATGATGCTAAATTAATTTTTTAAATTATGTTGAATAAAAGCACAAAAAACTAAATTTTTCCTCAAAAGACAAATTAATTGGTATTCATATAATATTCCAAGTTATTATGTAAAAAATAAATTATTTAGCAAATAAATAAATAAAAAAATCGATTTAAAATTTTGTTATAATTTTTATTCTTTCTATTTTTTTTAATTTTTTTTATATTTAAAATATTCTAATCAACCTTAAAAGTTTGAAGAAGCACGCTTAAAGAAATTTCCTTAGCTTATGAAGCTTTTTAACACATCTTGGTAGAAGGGGTTAGATATTTCAAGAGTATTTTGAATTTCTTCTTCGAGATAAGGTTACTCGTAGTTTTACAAAAATTTACCAAATAGGACAGAATAAGAGTCATGGGGTTGAATATACTAACCTTTTGATTCATTTTCAAGCAATGGCTCTTTTAATAGTTATTAAATTCTTTAGTCTTTGAGCTTAGCTTATCTTTTATGACTATATACTAGATAGCCAATGTAGATAATTGCAAAGAAAGAACCTCCGAGTATTCTTTGTAAGTCTGTGTGGTTAGCAATTTAGAATATAAATAACACAGCAAATTAAAAGCAAACAGAATAGGTACTTAAAAATTTTCTTTGAAGGGAAAGAGTTTTGTAATTGTAGATACTATATTAGTTAAAAAGCATGTACTTACAAGAATAATAAATGATGATTAAAAACACTAAGGAAATAAGGAGAGTGTATGTGCACAAGAAAGCATGAATTGTTGAGTATGTCCACAACTACATAACACCAATCATACGCTATTCTAGCTCAAATTCAGGTTTTTGCATTTTTTCGTTCAGCTCTTTTTGACAGAATTTGTTTGCAAGCTGAGGATTTTTGTTTATTTTCTTTTTAAAAGAAATGTGAGCTCTTGATTTCCCATTAATTACAATTCCCAAAAACTAAAAGCCAGAGTTTACAAGGAAAAAAATAAATAAAGAGTATGTTCTGAGACCTGTAGAGTCAGAGTCTGCAAATGCATAATAGAGGACGGGCAGAAGTACGAAATAAATGAGAATAAAAAAGCCTTGTTTGCTCAGCAAGAAATAAGCTTTTGAACCTTTAGTCTTTCCTTTCTTCTTTTCTGAAAGATATTCTAAAAATACTGAGTAAAAAATCATTATTGTGATATTGAATATCAAAATATAGAAGCCTGGTATAGCCTTCGAGAGGAAGGTCAAGCTGACTCCACAAAATATAGCTGCAATTATAGAAAGGATAAATGTGAGAGTTAAAAGCTGCATTTTGTCACTGTGCTTTATACCTAAATTTTCCCAGTTGATTTCTTTAGCTTCTGGGGCCCACTGCATCATGAGCATTTTTTCAATTTGGTTTTAGCGTCTGGTAGCAAAATCTTGGAAACAGCTTATTTTCTTGATTAAACTTAAGAAAACAGTGTAGCCCTTACGCCATATTGTCTTTGGGAAGAGATTCTTTAACTAACGAGCTTAGGCGTGTGTACTGAGAGTTATAAAAGCCTTGCCTTTAAAAGCCAAGTGTCCGTTTGAAACCTCGTGCAATTGCTGGTTTATTTTTTAAGTTTAACTTTTTAGTTTTTCTACTTTTATCACTGTCTTTTAATCTGATAACTCAAGAAGAGGCTTAGTCTAGAAGTAAAGCTAAGTTCTCTTTTAAAAAAGTTCATGGAATTTGGAGTAATCACGTACGAAGAAGAAATCTACTATTTCTACTCTGAATTCTCCTTTAGTGAGTTCTAGTGCTTTTTAAACAATGAAGTCCATAGCTTATTCCTCTGTTTTATACTTAGGTATACCTGTTATGTAGAGAGTTCTTGCTTTGGCAGTCTTTAAAACATTCACTGAAGTAAATTGTTCCAGTTTCTTTTCACGAACGTCACAGAAAAGATCCACAAGAATTTAGCTAACCAAAATCATTACATAGCTTGCAAAGTTAAGCCATCTATAAACCATAAGTTGACCTTCCGAGAGATACTTATTTATAGTGTCATCTCCTAATATAGGTAAAAATCCAAGCATTTTATAGCATTAATTAGGGTGCTCATCACATAAAGTCTTGTAAACGTAAATACTGTATATTCCATTAATGCAAAAAATTAAAAGTATGGAGAGGCCATAATATTTAATCAACTCAAATAGCAAAGGAACAGCTGTACCATACTTTTCACTTAAAGATTTAGTAACATCAGTCTTAATCCAATTATAAGGTTTTTTATTAGAGCTTTCTCCGCAGCAAGGGCACTGGTTTAGGATGCTACCCTCTTAGCTTGACTGCTTAAAACTTTCATCTTGATTTTTGTATTATGAACTTAAACCTCCCTAATCCTAGCCAAGAGAAGTAGCCAACTCGTGTGTTTTAGCTATTTCAATACTGGCTGGCCATTGATAAGGATTATATCCTGTATATTCCTTCTATTTTCTAGGATTTTTGTTGTATTTACTGCCGTTCTTGCTAGAGGGAGTTATGGAGCTCTCCAAAATAATGTCTTCACGCAAAGACTTATCTTAATAAACATTAATGTCTGATGACTGCTCAGCTTTAAAAAGGGAATCTTCATTAGAAAACTTTTTATCCTTCATCTAATCGTTGACTAGACTGGAAAGTGTGTTTTCGCTTGTGCAGTTGACATTGTTTTCCTGCTAAATCTTTTTGTTATCCATAATCTCTTGCTACTATAGATAAACTTTTCTATTTAATTTGTTTTACTTTTTAATAACTTTAATTAGTAAGCACAAATATTGGAAATCTTTATCCAGTTTAAAATGAATACAAATCAATATAAATATGTATGATTCAATCAATTAATGAACCTTCTTTATAAAAATAATACACTCCTAATTTTAATTAAATTTACTTACGTTTACCTATTCACTTTTTTTATGATCAAATATCTGATTAGATTGAATGTTTTTTGTTTGTTTGTTTGCTTGCTTGTTTGTTTGATTAAATTAATCAATAAATCCTTTATCTTCTTTATTTAATAAGGAATAAGCTTTATAAAATCTATACATAAATACATATATTTAAAGAGAGTCTAATTTTGTCTATATTAGTGTATTCAAATAAAGCAAAAATTGATTATAAATGACTCTTTTCCTATTCAATAATCAATTGAGATTACAATCTTTGGTACAAAGTCTTTACTTAAATCTATGGCTAGAATTAATATTAATTTCTTTTATCAAATAAAATTTATACGAATTATCTATCTATCTATTATACATACTTCTATCATAATATAATATAAAGTTAAATGTAAAGAGATGCACAATTTCAAGTAAAATTACAATATATGCAAATAAAATGCTGAAATAACTATAAATATATTCTCTCAAAAGACTATTTCATACATTTTCTTTGTTTAAATTAAAAATTAATCTTTTAAATATTCAATTATTTGCATCAATGTTTTAGTCTAGAGTCAAATTGTCTTTTATAAATATTTTTAGATTGATTAGTGTTTAATTTACTCCTCATAAGAGTTAAAATTTACTTAAGATTTTTTTTATATAAAAGAATATTACCAGAAAAAGACTTATCCACATAATTTTGTAAAGCCTATGAAATTAAATTAAATAAAGCGGTTTGTTTTTATATTTAGATATTTTTTAATAGATATTTATTTATTTCAAAAAATCTTGTTAAATTTTTCAAAGTTTAAATATCTTTTTAGATCAATATTCCTATAAATGAGTAATTGCTTTTAAAATAAGCAAAATCAACTTCTAAATAATTATTAATTTATTTATAATTTCATTAAAATAATATTATTACCTTATTTTTAAATACCTTTGCAAGCTTAGTCTTGATTTATGCTTAAAAAAATGCATTATTTTGTTAATAATGCTTTATTTTAGATTAGTCTCCAGTTTACAATTTTTATTATGTTAGTGGTTATTTATATTTTAATTAAAAATTAAAAAAAAATATTTATCTATTAATTATTTTTTTTAAATATAAAATAATTTATTTATTTAACAAAATTTAAATTTAATTTATTAAAATATTTTTTTTCCATAAAAAATAAAAAATGAAACAATTTCAAATGGCTAACAAATTATTAAAATTATCTTTTTCTTTATTAAATATTGAAAAGACTAAACTGAATTAATAATTAAAAAGACTGAAATGGTAATCAATTTATTACTGTAGAAGATCATTTAATTCGTCTGACCTATTATCTAGTATTTACTCTAAATTTATAAAAACTACTTAGCATTCAATTTTTAAATAAAAATTTTTTGAAATTAGCTATAAATAAGAATCTATAGTATAAGTACTTAATACATATAATACATTTTTTTAATAAATTATTAATAGTTTGATTCATCAAAAACTTATTAAATTAAAATTCATGTGAGTAAATTAATTTAACAAAAATATATTTGAATTACAAAAATAGTTTTTCAAAATTTACTTTCAAAGGTTATTAAATTTATTTTATTTTATTCATAAATTGTATATGTTTGCTTGCTTGTTTGTTAGGTTTTTTAATAAATAAACATTTTTTTAGTATTTTTAAATACTATTCGAAATAGTTTGTTTCATAAAATGCTTGATCTAAAATTTAAATTAGCATTATTTTGATTATTTTTATTGTTATCATTGCTACTTTATTTATTCTCGAAATACATGTAATCTAAAAATATGGCTGCAGACATCAATAGTACTTTTTCTTTTGGAGTAGAGTTTTATGGAAATCCTATTGAAAAATCATCACAATCGCTAATTGCTGCTTTTATAAATCCAGCAGATTTTTTTAGTAATCTTGAAACAATTTCTCCTTGAGCATTTTAAACTGTGAATTCATATTCTTAGCAAACATTACAAGGAAGACTTCTACATATGTAACCTAGCTAACAACATTCTCCTTATATGAGGAATATTAATTATTCGTTCTCATCATAAACTTCACAACCTAGTTGGCAGCACTTAAATGGGTTTCTTATATACCCATAAAGAACTTCTGTACCATTTTCTAAATGATTTATAGTCAATTTTGGGCGATTGTAATTGAAGAAAGTGCACTAAAAAGGTCTTTCTAAAGCTAAAAAGGGTGTAGAAACTATTTATCCACTTGGCGCAATTGTATCTTCGCAAGTTACATTCATATTAAATTCTCTCATATCTCCTTTTAAGAACATTCTTTAAAATAAACTACTCTTTTCTTTACATAAAAATAAAGGGTTATTGCCAAATTTAACACCATTTATATCTGCTTAATATACTTTATATGTATTTTCATGTTACCAACCAGTTAAAACTTAAAGCTTTTCTAATTTTTACTTAATATAAATTCCCTAGCACTCTTATAACTTTTATAGAGGGGTCTTAATAGAAAGGAATCCTACACTCTAACGCTAATTAACATCAAAGTTAGGATAATTCAATAAAACTTATTGGCCTTCTTATGGATAATTAGCTATTTGCATTCCTTAAAGCGGATAATTAGCCATTTAATTTCCTCCTTACAACGAATAATCAGGTATTTGCTACCCTTGATTAGGATAATTGTTGTTAAATTATCCTTACTAAGGATAATTATTTATGGGTTAACCTAATAAATGATTCTAATAGATTATCTATTAATTTCCACTCTAAGGTTAATTACCAAATTATTACATCTACATAGAAGTCTAACCTTATTATTAATAAAATTAGCCGTTGTTAGAGCTTTCTTCATTAAATCTTGAATACTAATAATTCATCTTTGTTATCTCTTGAAAATTTTATTTTACTTATTCTTTTTAATTTATAAGTTTATAGTTTAATATCTATTTTTTGCAAATTAATAAACTTTATATTCTTCACAAATTTCTATTCTTTAATAAATATGCACACCTTTGAAAAAGCAAACATAAATTTGATAGAATTTAATCATTTATTATAAAATTAAACAGAATTTGTTACACAATAAACTAACAAACCGTGCTTGCTTTTGCTAGTAGCTATAATTTTTTAAAAATACGTTAATAATTCCTGATAATTTCTAAATATTAATTTAAAAAATATTGATGCGATCACATTTCCTTTTTCTAAAATGTAATAGCCTAAAATGAAATTTATCTATTATATTCCTAAATTTAAATTTCGTTTTTTATTATTATTATTAATTTCCAACTTTAATGCAAAAATATTTTTTTATAATAAATACTAATTGATGTTTATATTCATAAATAATTGCAAATACACTTCAAAAAATAATTTAAATATTAATCTTATGTCCATAAAAAATTAATTATTAAAAAAAAAGTGTCATCATTAAAATTAATAAATTAATAAAAATCTAAATTAACTTATCCGATTTTAATTTATTTATTTATTTGTTATTTCTTACTTTTAATAAATTTCAGTGTATTGAAAAATATTTTAAATTATAGAATTTGTTCTTGGCATTGTAATTAAAATTAAATACCACTTTTTTATTAAAATTTTTAGAAGCATTTACTAAATGAGTTAGTTCATTATTACTTAATTGATGGGGCTCGACAGTCCAATACATCATTCTATTATTAATATTAAAAAAAGTAGGTTCAAAACCTGGCAACCTAAAAATTGTATTGAATGGAACCTGCTCACATTATTTAGTTTGTGTAAAATCTAATTTTATGAAAAAAGGAGATAAGATGAAGCTTGAATAATTGAATTAAATCAATAAAAATAAATATCTATGGACATATAAAGTAAAATAAAATAAAAAACACAGTTTACTTGTATTGAAATTTTTTTATTTTTATATTGAAAAAAATATATTTTACAGAATAAATTTGAAATTGAATATTATCTATAAAGAATAAATCTTTAAAAAATTAACTGATTAAATAAATGCAATTAATTACATTTTTATATATTTTATTTTTTTTAGTCTCTAATTTTTATTATCATTTTATGGAACAAATATAAATTTTTTTACTAAAATAACCCAAAAATTTTTCTGCTTTATTTTTATTTGTTAGTTATTATTATTCGTGTATGTAGCCTTGAAAAAGGCAGTACCTTAGGGTACTATATATATATATATATATATATTAAAATTTATGCCAGATTATATTTTTATAAAATGTTACTTTTTTCCTGCTTCTCACTTATATGAAATCAATTTTTTCAATTTCTGTTTTAATTCTTTTATCAAATAATTCTAATTAAAAATATTAACGCTCTTTATTCAAATATTTAAATATTCAAAAGACTTTTATAAAAGTTGTAAAAAAGTTACATATTTCTTGCGTTTAATTAACTCAATTGTGAGTTTTATAAGAAATGTAACAAAAATAAAGTCTCCTGTTGAATAAATTAAAAACCTTAAAGTATGCTGAAAGATTGATGAATTTTAATTAAATTACTAGAAAAAGTCAATTATCTAGTAAATTTCTGTCAAATTTAAAAATACAAATTATTTCACCAATCAACGAATACTAAGCTGCTATTTTAAATTTAAGCACCAAAATTGATTAAGAATAATTGTTAATACTTTTAAAATTAGGTTCTCCTAAGAGGGAATATCCATAATTAAATCTTTATCTAATAAATAATTAATATAAAAGTTCAATAAGCAATGAAGACAAAAAACAATCAAAAAGAATCCTAAAACCAATAATAAAATACTTTAGTTAGAAAAAAAACAAGTATTATTGAAAATAATCCTCGCTCAATCAATTAATTCTATTCATAAATTCTATCACTAAAATTGAAGCTCGGTGGAAGAGACTACAAGCAATCTATCTTATATATAATTATAAGCTAAATATTTGAGATTTCTATTTATTTTACCTTAAAAAACAGTATTGGGAATGAAAAGCCAAACAAAAGCTAATTTTAAGTAAATTATCTCAAGATTTCTCTTCTCTCTTAAATTTACAGTGATTTCAAATCTTAAAACATGAAACTAGTTTTATTTTTTGTATTTTTCTCCTTCAACTTTCTATTTATTGCTAATGTGCTGTATTCTTTGGTTTGCTTCGGATTAAACAAGAAGAAAAAAATTAACTATGGATCAAATTTTAATTAATTTATTTCTTAATTTGCCTTGTGCTACAACTACATATTTTACATTCCCTCAATTACATTATCTCTAGAAGCTATTAAAGACTTCTCTTAAGTTTCTCTCACAATTATGGGATTTTTTTCTATTGTTTTAACCATATTTTTAGGTAATTAAAAAAATATTTTTATTAATTTTTCAAAATTAAAAAAAAATAATTTATATTTAATTCTAATCAATTTTTATTTAAAAAATTTAGGTATTTTCATTAGTCTACATGACTGTGATTTCTTTTCAAATTAGGATGATAGACTCGGTAGGACTGAAATAGCCTTTCACGTTTTAGAATGTCTGATTAGAGCACTTTTGTGTCTATTGGGATAATTTGCTAATTAAATATATGGAGAAATATTGTCTCTGATCTATTCTATTGCCAAAATTATTTATTATGTAAAAATGTAAGCGTTTTACAATGATATAATCAGATTGATTAACTTGTTTAGCTGTATCACTTACTTTCTAATTTGCGTTATTGCTATGTTAAGCCTCGAGAATTTCTAATAAACTCCAAATATCATTTTGTTTTTAGTCTCTATTCCAATTTGCTACAGAATAGGATATATCATCATTCAAAATTAAATCTAAGAAACTATGTAATCTTTCTTATAAAATCCAAAAATTGTTCAGACAATTTCTCCCAGAAAATTTACATTTTTATTAAAATTGATTCACTCACATCAAAACAATTTTTATGAAGATTACATAACTAGAAGTGGGGTATTAATTGAAAATATATTTACTAGTCATATTACATTTTGTGAATCTTAATTAAATTAATGTTTTTGCCACAGATTTCAGCAAGTAAACAGAATTCAAATCTAAATCACTTTATTTCTTTTAAATATCAATAAAATATAATAATCTCTCTTTTTTAAAATGAAGAACTTAAAATTAGATGTCAGTGACTTGCTAGGTGACTAGTACAGAAGAAAATTCTTAAATGAACTAATAGCTGATTTGTTTTAATAATACTTAGATAGCCTTTTGATCAAGAAAGACAGTTCAAAAGAAATAGCAGCAAAATAAATTTAAAAATGCTATATTTAATTTCTTGCGATCGAACAACTTTACCCACCCAAAACTTTAAGTTTACTTTACTCAATTATACAAGAACTAAACTAGAAAAATAAATCATATGAGTTATTTTTTTTTAATATATTACTATGGCGAGTCTCAAATAAATTAAATACAACTCTATTCAGAAAGAGTACAAACAAATCTAATTACCTTTCTCATTAAAAGCCACTCCCAATTTTGCTTCCTATCGAATTCGATGAATTTTTTTAAGAATTCAAGATTAAGCTCTCTAATCATCTTTTAAGACAAAAGGAATATGTTGATTATCTTTGTTCTGGTTATCTACATTTAAAAGAGCTTGAAGAAAAGTCTAAAAAAAATTTGTCCTACATTGAAGATCTTTCTACTTTGTAAAAAAAATTAATTTATAAAAATCCAGCAAGTGAAGAACTTCAATTTTATTCAAGTATATTTAACACTTAAATTAACTTCTTCGGCTTAGAAGCAATGAACTTACAAAAAACGTGTCTTGCAAAAAGGAGAGAAGCAATTATCCAAAACAGCCAAAACATAGATGTATTCTAATAAAATAGTTGTTCAATATATGTTTCTCTTGCTGAAAAAGAAAACTAAATTATTAAAGTATCCTAAAATTTTTCAAAAATATTTGAGATGCAAGTCAAATCCGTCATAGCAAAACCTTTGAATGCTTTGATACCTAAGTAGATGAGTAAAATTCACAGCGAATACATCAATTAATTTACTCAAAAAAACTGCATATCATCTTTCACACTAACAAGTAAATATATTATTTTTATTAAAATCAAAGTCAAAAAAAATCCATTTTATTTAAAAGAGCAAAGAGTTGTTTATGGCATCAATGGAAATGGGTTTATAATTCCATTAAACATAAGAATTAAAATTTAAAATTAACTAAGCGAAATCGGTTTATGCGCTCTAGTTACAAGGGATAATACCTCTAATTTCTATAGCATCTTCACCAACTCTTCAGGAAAAATTATTCAGCTATCTCAACAAATTTATGAAAGAATATTCAAAGGAATCTACTCACTAAGTAATTTTTCAATCATTCATTTATTTAAAATATTAATTAAAGTGTTTAAAATTGTTTTGACTTTTCATTCTAAACTTATTTTTCAAGGTAAACTATTTTAATTTAATCAAATATTTTAAAAGAAATTATATTACTTTCAAGTATTTTTTTTGGATTTATTTTTCTTCATTTTTATCAAATAAATTTTTAAAAATTCTTTATTTGTTTATTTATAAAAATAATTTTATTTTATTAAAAATTTTAGGCGAACTTTAAGAGAGAAATATTTAAAGCATTATGGAAACTGATTTAGAAAACGAAGATGAAAAAGAATCTTACTTTAATTTTCATGGAGTTTTAAAAATATCAAAGAGCAAAAGAAATAGAAAAGATAGTGCCAGTACAAACAAACTAAATTAGGATTTAATTCTTTTTACTAAATACAAATGCTCTTAGATATCAATTGATAAGAATGATTCACAGTAATACATTTTAAATTATGAATTTGAGAATTTTTGGGAAAAGATTGAAAATAATTCTTAAGGAGTTATTACAAAACGTAATTCTTTTCATAGTAGTCCTCTGGATAGTCGTGATCCAAAAAGAAAAATATCATAATAGCTTTCAGAACCAAATTCTATTTAAATACTCCCTACTTTGAGCCCAACAGTGTCTATCCCTTTTTTTAATAGCAATTAAAAGGTTATTCAAAAAAGGAAAACAGCAAAATAAATGTTGGAGGATCTTAGGATGAATTCATCTGTTCCTTAAAGCTCAAGAATGGGTTTATTACCTTTTTATAATTCTAAGGACAATACTTCTTGCGTTTTTGAAGAGGAAGATGAAGGACAAGAAAAACTCACTTCAAGATAATTCTCTTAAGAAGACATAGAGAGAATAAGCATGGAAAAGCAAGACTCTTTACCACTTTCTCAGTTGTAAAAAATATATCAACAATAATCTCAACCTTATATAAATGCAACAACCCAACCAGATACTTTAGGATGTATTTCTCCTTATGCCTCTAAAAATGACTTATCCATCAAAACAGATAATGAATTTTATTCTAACAAAATTATAAAAAACAGAGAAATTTCAGCTTTAATTGCTTGCCCAACTCCAACACTTTAAACTCACTAATAAATTTTTCAAGAGAGTAAACAAGCTTCTATTTAAGAAAGCAGATAATATTCTATTTAAGATAGTAGAAAGTACTCTATTGTTTATTAAAACGAATACTGTAATAATTAAATATTTGATAAGAAAGCCAATTCCAAAAACTCTTCTATTCATGGAAATAAGGAAGATGTTGTGATCGAGAGCTTGAGCTCAAAGAAAACAGAAAAGATTCAAAATAAGAAGAGACTTTTAGCTAAAACAATTACAAAAACGAAATTAAGTGCATTACCAAAATTGATAGGATATTTTGGCATTTTATCTATTTTGATTCTTATTTCTAGTACAATTTACTTCTACTTTCATGATAGCCAAAATGTATTATCAAGTGAGAGCATATTTAATAAAATAGGTAAATCTTATCAGATAGCACTCGATATGTTTAATTTTGCAACTGAATAAACATACTCTAAATTGATTAAGGCAAATCAAGATGTCCTTTAGATAAACAAAAGCATACTCAATCAATAAATTCAAATTTCTTCTCAATTAAGTAAAAAATATATAGATGGATTCATAAGTAATGTGGATCAAATTATGAAATCTAAGGGAGAGGATTACTTTGAGTACATGGTTAACACCAAAATAAAAGTATTGAGTGCGATTGTAGATCCAATTACAGATGAAGAAGAAGATTTTTACAGATATGATTCAGTCCTTTACAATTTAGTTAACTATATAGCTAGTCTTCGCTAAATAACTTTGTATCCAAATAAAGAAGTCTAATTCTAGATGAGTGTTGTGTATGGAAATATTGTTGTCTTTGAAGAATCTCAAGTTTAAATTCAATAATACATACTATCTCAAAGCGAGTCATACTTTAGCTCCATTTAACATGATTAAAATCTATAGATTTTCATCACTTCAATTGGGTCTTTAATTATTTTCTTACTTGCCTTTCCATTCAGCTTATACTTATAAAAGAAAAAAGCAAACTTACTCTAACTGCTTGGATCTTATTCGCCAAAAAAACTTGAGGAATATATGAATTAAATTTAGATTTCTTTAGAAAAAATTAGGCAATACGAATATGAGAACTACATTCAGTGTAATCCACACTTGTTAAATTAAGCAGACAATAATAATAACAAGGGAGTAGACAATTTCAATAAAATAAGCCTCATGCTTAAAATGTAAAATAACAACAAGATGGAATCTACTTTAGGGATGGACAGATAATTCTAAAGTAAAGAAAAAAAGAGAAGAACAAGACAAATGGCAAGTTTTAATAACTTTTAACTATCAATTGGGTATCATATAATATGTGGAATATTTATTCTAGGATTATTGATTATCTAACCAATTATTAGCTATACAATAATAGAGAAATTTATATAAGACGGCAAATATATCTTGTTGTAATAATAAATGATTAGCAAAAACTTTTAATTTTTTACAAAATAAGTAATGCTCAATATTAAAATTGAAGATATGATAACAAGAACTAAAAAGAAAGATATTTTTTATTTAACTTATGGTGAGAAAATATTAGACTAATTTAGTCAATACCAAAGCAGTGTACAATAATTAATTAACTAAGATTAATAATATTAAATTTAGCAAGACGATTTTAGTGATTAAATAAGAGCTCTCTCTCACGGAAATATTTGTTAAGCTATATCTTAAAATCCATAGTTAATGAATAACACTTATTCTCAATAAGACTGTTCCAGTCTTTCCCAAGGATTATTTGAAAGAGGATTTTACTTATCATTACTCTCTTAAATTAAATAAATAAGAGAATAATGGGATTAATATAACGGAACTGAATAGCAAATTATAGACTACTACAGAAATCAATAATCTACCAATTAAAACATGATTTAAAAGCATAAAACATACACTTTTATGCTGAATGTCTTTACATAAATACAATATTATTTAAGCTAATCTAAATAATTGCTTTCACAATATATAGTCTCAATATTAACCTATTTAGCTATTTTCTAAATTATTTTAATCTTAGTAGTCGTCACATTTGGTTCTTTATACTTATAAAGATAATTTAAATATGGATTAAAGCAAACATAAAAGTTGTTAACTAACATTCCTGTCTCCATATCTCTTGAAAACGATTACATTATGAATTATTTTAAATATAAATGAAACTAAAATATTTATTTTAATAATAAAATAATGTTTGCATAAACATAAATTAAATAAAATTCATTATTTAAAATTGTTTTGTAAAAAATTTTTATTAATATAAAAAATCAATTGTAAATGCAATTAATTTAATGGTATAAAAAAGTTTAAAATTTTAAGTATTTTTTCTAATAAAAGTTTTATAATTTCAAAAAATAAAGTAAATATTTATTTATTTATTAAGAAAGAAACTATGGTATAAATTATATTTAATATGTAAGATCACTTTATTTATTTATTTTTAATGCTTTATAAATTTTTAAAATTAACTTATTTTAAACTTTAGTTAGTTATTTATTTAATTATTGTCTTTTTTGAGGTTCTTTTTTTAACCAATCAGATAGAAATTTAATTTAGAGCTAATTAATTATAGTTTTTAAATTTATAAGCGCGTTAAAGTGCTTTTCTTTCAAATAGTTTATTTCTTATTCATTTTTAATTATTTGTTTATTTATTTTCAAAATACATGTAATCCAAAAATATAGTAGCAGACATCAACAATGCTTTTTCTTGTGCTGTAGAGTTTATTGGAAATCCCAAAGAAAAGTCATCACAGTTGCTTAAGTATGACTTTATGAATCCTGAAGATTTTTTTAATAATCTTGTAACTATTTATCCAGTTGTATTTTATACTGTAAATTCATATTATTAGCATGAATCACAAGGTAGACCTCTGCAAATTAATCCTAGTTAGCAGCATTTGCCTTTGATAAGAAACTTTAGTTGTTCATTAGCATCATAGACTTCACAACCTAGCTCGCAACATTAAAATGGATTTTTTATCAACCCATAGAGAACTTTAGATCCGTTTTCTACATAGTATACTTTGAGTACTGGACGATTATATGCAAAAAAAGTGCATTTAAAAGGTCTTTCAAGTGCCAAAAATGGAGTCGAAACACTTTACCCACTCAGAGCTGAGCTAGTTTCATTTGTGATATTCATGTTAAAAGCCCTCATATCACCTTTCAACATCATTCTCTACATACACTCGCTTTTTTCTTTGCATAAAAAAATTGGATTGTTTCCAACTTGAATTCCATTTACATCTGCTTAAAAAACTTTATAGACATTTTCATGCTACCATCCAATCAAGGCTTAAAGTAGCTCTAATTTTTATTTAATAAAAATCCCTTAACAATCTGCTAACTTTTTTAGAGGATCCAAAATTGGGACCATTATCATATTTTAAGGAATTTGCATATTATTATTAGGATAGTTGATAACTTACTATTATCCATGTATAGGAAAATTAGTAATGGGTAATCCTTAGACTGGATTCTCGTTTATTATTTATTAATAGCCATTCTAAGGATTATTTCCAAATTATTGCATTTAAACTGATACTTAGCCTTATTGTTATTAATAAACCTAATCATTAAAGGAATTCTATTCACCACCAAATTACTGATATTAAAAACTCATTTCTCTCTATTTATAATTCTTTTAAATTCTAGATATTTTTTAATATCTATAATCAAAAAATTTTGCTTGTTAAAGATAAATTATATCAGGAAATCAATCAATCAATATTTATTTAACTATTTTTAATAAATAAGCAATAATTAAAGATAATTATAATCAGTAAATATTAAATAGACATTTTAAATTTTCCATAAAATTTAATACAGATAACATACATACATATTTTAGAAGAATACTTCATGTGATAATAGTACTCTCTTTGTTCTGCTGCCATCCATGAATATTAACAATTCTAGTTAGTAAATATTGCATTTCAAATCATTTTCGAGAAAAACTATAGTTTGAATTCTTCATATATTTGAAGGTTTTGATGAATATTTTACAAAACTCGAGCATTTTCATACTAAAATTTAAAATAAAAATAAATTAATGCCAATTTATTTTAAAATCAAGTTCCAATATTCTTATTTATTACACAAGTTATCCTAAATAAGATAATAATTGATAAATTTAAAAATAAAAAATATTTTACTTGAATTAAAATTATAAATTTTTAATATTTTAATTAAATTTTTAAATAATAAAAGTCCTTCTAAATTAAATTTAATATAAATATAAATCAAAATTTGTAAATTAAGTAATTATAAAATGAATTTAATGTCAATTTTTGATAAGTAAAATTAATTAACTATTTTACATAAACAGCCAGAATTGGATTAAATATTCATTTTACAAAAACTTAGATTTAAATATTTTTTAAAAAATTTAAAAATTTATAAAATTCTAATTAATGAAATAAACATTATTTAAATTTTATAAAGAAAGCAGTAAATACTTTGAAATTTAATGGTACTAAATAATTATAATTTACATTTATTTAGAATACTGAAATAAATATAAATAAATTTTTAAAAATTATAAAATTTTTTTTACACAATTTAAGTTGTGGCTTTCTTATTCATCAAACAAACTGTTTAGGAATTTGAGTCATTTCAGAAAGCTAAGAAGGCTAAAGAAGTTAAGAAGCATTCAGGATGGAATGAGTCAACTAGCAGAAGCGATTTATAGTATACTATAACTTTTAGTAAGCATTTTAATAAAGGTAGTTAGGAATAATTAAATTAAAGGGAATAGATAATTAAAAAACATACAAAAATTAAAGAAAAAATATGGTTAAAATGTTCATAAAAATGAGATAAATCAATATAACTGGACTGGTATTTGGAGAATAAACTAAAATTTGATGTAATAATCAAATGATTTAATTATAAAAACTAACTTCATACATCCTTGAATTTTTATTTCAAAGATTCTAGGATATTTTCTTATATTTATCTACATTATTATATGTTCAAGAGCTTAAATTAATAATAATTTTCGTTTAATAGTATCACTTTTTTCTTAGTTAATTATAAATCAAATAGTATTTTTATATATTAACATAATAAAAAAATATTCACCTAATTTTGTATTAATTGATTGATTATTTCACCAATATAGATAGATAGATATATTTAAAAGTCGATAGCTTATTTTTATAATAAATTTAAGATTTTATTGTATGTAAATTTTATTTATTTATTATCTAACATAATTTTTTTCTTAAATTTGTTAAAAAAAAAATAGTATTTATAAATGCTAAACAATTTAGCAAAAAACATTTAAATATTTTTACTTTTGTTGATTCATACTAAAAGTAAATTAAAAAATTTGATAGAGTATTTGTAAATTTATGAATACAATGTGAGTAATCTTGTGTTTATTTTACAATAAAAGAATATAAAGAGAGTTTGAATTATAATTAGATTTAAGAATGTAGGATAGGATAATTAATTAATTTACTGAAAGCTAAAAATTATTTATTTAATCCATTAAAAAGTATAAATTTAACTCAATTTTTTTATTTATTTCTTTCTTTCTTTATTTTAGAAGAAAATGTTATTTATATCTATCTGATAGATGTAAACTAAATTAATAGATTTATTTTCTTTTTGAGAAAAAATTGAATATTTTTAATTCGTTAGATTACAACTTAGACTGTTAATTGGCATAAAAAGAGTATTTAAAGTCTAGAAAAAAGATAGAAATCTTACCACTTTTATAAATTATTCCTCTTTTGTAAATTATCTAGATAAACTAAATTATAATTTTATGCTTAGTCATACTCACAAAAACTAGTTATATTATTTTAGTTCTACATTAATATGAGGTAAACATTTTAAGGAAACATTTATAAAAAACATTTAAATAGAAGAAAATATTTGAAAAGATAGTTTAGATTATTTACTAATTTATCAACATAGAATACAAAATTAAATAAAAGTTTTTTCAATATTAATAATTTTTGCAGTGACTCTATTTTATTGATTTAATTCATTTTCAAGGAGTTAAGCAAAATGAAAATTTCATGAGCTTATCTTATTCGATAATTTAAACCAATAAAGCTCATATATATTATAGCTGCCATCTCAACTTTTAAAACAAAACATTACATTACATTAGATTGATTTATGATCTCTAAACCAAAATAGAACAAATATTTAACAAATACATAAATTATTTAAATTGTTTGTAACCTGGAAAAGCTGTAAAAGGGAAAAATTTAATAAATGCAATTATTTTTAATTTATTTTTGCTTCTATTTTTTCTTCTTCCATGCATTAATAAAGATAAAAGAAACTACTTACTAATTTACTAACATATTTTTATTTTCTTTATTTTTTTATTTAAACATTAAAATTTATTAAGGAATTAACAAGGTATCTAAACGCTTATATAAAAATGATTTGTATCCTTCAAGATTTTTCTATTAAGCTACATGCTAAATATAAATTGAATATAAAGTGTTTTCCCTAATTTTTTTATATAATACAAATTAAATTCTATTTAATGTAGAATCATTTATAATGTAATATACATTCTTGAGAATTTATATAAGAAAAATTAGCTAGAAAGTTAAGTCGAGAGCGTTTGATGTTTTTATTTAGTTAAGCTTAATAATAAACAAACCATTGTTTAAAAAAAAAATGAATGAAATTGAAAAAGGAAGAGATTAAATTCGCGCAATACCACAATTTAGATTAAAATCTATCTTAATGTTTATTTAATTAAAAACCCATAATTATTTATAACAGTTTAAAATTTCAATTAAAACGATTCACAAAAATACTTCTTATTCTATTTTTTTGAAATTTAATTCGTATGATACTTTAAGAAAAGTACTGCTTGCTTAAGCTCTAAATAATAACAATTTTCAACAATATTTTATAGACATATTTTTGAAATTTTCTTAAAGAGAAGATTAAGATGAATGTAAACAGTTTACTCCTATAATAAAGAGCTATCTAATGAGTTTTAAAAATAAGCATTGGTTTCTCCTATAATTTATCTTAATTTAAATTTTGGGAATATAAATAATCTATAAAAAGAATAAAAAGAAATTTAAAATAATAAATTCCCTTCACCAAATCAACTTCAAATTACTTTTGGAGGATAAAAAACTTACAATTTTTAAGTGGGAATAGTTGAAAAAATACGATCGAATTATCTAAGTGTAATTTAAATTTATGTAAGCATGCATCATATTATTCTGAAGATAAATTAAAAATACTAATATTTTATATTACAGTAATTGTGAAATACTGAGCTTATATAAAGTCAGGTGGCGTACTTCTTAATGCCAAATAGGAAAAATCAAACAAAACTAATTTACGATTATTTGTAAACTATATTAAAGGAAAAATGATAGAGAAAATCCTAAAAGTAAATAAATTCTTTTATTTATTTTTTAATGTTTAATTAAATAAAGTACAACTATATAAATACTTTTTTATCTCTATTGAGAAGGGATACTTTTTCCATTTATTTTCTAAGATTACTATTTTCTTGATTTTTTTTTATATAAAAAAATAATAAATTTGGGTTTGTATCAAACAGACTGCCAAAAAAATACAAATAAATCGATAAATATTTTTTTAAGGATGAGTAAAAATTAATCCCCCACCAAATATGAAATGAAAAAGATAATGACAAAAGATTTTTAAGATCCCCCTTCGATTAATTAATTAATTTATTTATTGATTGATTTAGAAAGTAAATAAATAAACTAACTAGGCTGACTTCAAAAATTGTCTGAAATTAAAATCTATCTAGTGGTGGGGACTCAGCTCTAAATTTGTATTTTAAATGGAATTCACTTTATTTTATAATTAAAAATAACAAAAAATAAGTAAAACAGAAAGAAAGAATAAATATTGTCAAATCTTTAACAAGAATATATTCATTTAAACTCAACCTTTATGAAAGCTCTTACTATTGTCGCTTTAGCTACTGCTGCTCTCTTTATAGCAGGCAGCACTCTCTTGATTGCTTCTCGCTCTTCCAGAAACGGTATTGTCTAGTTCTAAAACACTGATTACGTTTTCTACTAGGTCGAAATTGAATGGCCTGGCTCAGTCTGCAAGTTCAATAAATGCAACAAAAGAGATTTAGAAAACTTTAATGGAAAGCACTTCAATCTTCATGGTGTCTGGCCTACTGGTCTTCCTTCAAATGCTTGCACTTATGTTAATAACTGCTAAGATCTTCCTTTTGATAACAGCTTAATCAGCCCTGAAGTCATGGTTGAATTAAACTAATACTGGACTGGTGTTTACAACCCCTCTGAAACTTTCAGACAACACGAATGGGAGAAGCACGGTGTCTGCTGGAATGACTCTTTCAACTCTGACTACTCTACTGACGAAACCTTAAAATCTTACATGAATGACTACTTCTCAATGGCTTTAGGTGTTATTAAAAAATACGAACCTTTGAATTTGTGGGCTTAAGAAGGTATCTACCCCTCTGATCAAGATTCATACGACTACGATACCCTTATCAATATCCTCGAGCCTCAATTTGGTTCTGGTGTTATTGGAAAATGCCAAATCGTCAATGGTATTCAATATCTCCACTCTATCGATTTCTGTCTTGGATAAAACTACCAACCTATTGACTGTCCTTGTGCTAAGGCCAAAAAAACCAACTGCAAGACTGCTAATCCTGTTTATCTTGGTGAATTTGTTATGCCCTCTATATGAGCGAAAAGACATTTGTGACCTCATAACAAATCTATAATATTATAAGATGACGAACAAATGAGGATAAAACAAAGAAACAAACAAAAAAACAAACAGCCACATAATTTATTATAAAGAATTCTAATAGTATTTATTTAAAACCAATTTAAATCAACCAGTAAATAATAAATAAATATATAAAATATTATTAATTCTATTAAGTATATAACAAAGATAACTTCAAATACTTCCTTAAATCTATTTATTGCATATATATTAACTAACACATATTGTATATACTTTCCTACTCCTAATTTTTAAAAGCAAGCACATCATCAAATTGATCAAATAATTAGTCAATTATCCTTTATTAAATTGCGTTTTTCCCTTTTTGATAGAATGATATTTTTTCTTATCAAACAAAAAAGAGAGTTGTTTTTCTGTCAAGCAAGCAAAACTGCTTTCATACTAGTTTTGCTGTAAATTAAGTTCCAAAAAATTGATTTCATGTTAAATTAGCGAAAATATATTTTTTTGAATATTTAAATTCATTTTAAAGAAATTATAGAAAATTTTTATAAAATAGCTCAATATATTCCTTGAATTTTTATAATATTAACATGCATTTAATAATTATAAAAATAGATGTTTGAAATCATAAAATTAATTAAATCTTTTTTATCAAGTATTCATTTTGAAAAAGAAAAAAAATACTTGATAATTTACTAAAAGATTATCGCATGAATATTTAAAGCTGATTAATTTTAATCCATCACTAAATATTCCTTTATATCTTTTCAAATTTATTATAAAAAAAAATTAAATAATTTCAAAAATTGCTTATAAGTAAGTAAGTAAGTATTTTCATTGAAATAGCAAAAATAAATAACTGATTACTTAAAGGGATATTCACATTTATCAATATAAATTTGTTTTTTCATTTGCTATCAAATATTCTTAGATATTATTTAAACATTTTCTCATATTTTTAAAAAGACTTTGCAATAGTACTAGTAAAATAAGCAAGACAACTTGCTGGCTCAAAATGGTCATAATTAATAAATAAGAATAGAAAAAACAACATATGTCTATTTATGCAGGTATAAAGTAGAAATCAGAAAAAAAAGTTGAACATCAAAGTAGAATTGAAAAGTATAATCAGTGAGTGATTTTAGTATTAATATATAATTATTTAAAAAATAAATTAAATGTAATTCTTTTCATAAAGCGTCATATTAGTCTAAAATAGTTTGTTTTATTACGCAATATCTTCTTCTACTTCTATCAAAAAATTAATTTTGAAGAAAAACAGTAAATTAAAATTCTATTTGCATAGTTAACATAATTATTAAATTACTATATTTCTAATAAATTCTATTAATATTCTAAATTTCTTTCAGCTGCTCACTTTCTCATATTGATAAAAATTTTAGATTATTCTAATCTTCTATTCTAAAATTGGCAGTAAAAAAGTTTTTATTTCTAATTAAGATATTGAGTTTCTTCAAAGAATAGAACTAACTACACTTGAGAAATAATTTACCATATAAGATTATTAATCATTTATTTTAATATATTCTCTCTCATAAAAAAAGTTATTTATATCATTTTTAAATAAAAATCATGTTTTACTTTTAAAATAATTAATTATTTTAAATTTGAAACTTGAAGTCAGCTTTTCAAAAAAAATTTAATTAAATATTTAGTTAATTAAAATAGATTTTTGAAAACTAAGACTAAATTTTAATAATAGATACTTAATTAATTTTTATCAGTACGTATTTTATTTCTAGTCTTTTTAATGGCATTGAATGTTTCTTGGAATTCAGTATATATTTTTATCTAGTTTAATTTCTCATATAAGTTTTTAAATTTTTTTAAGATGAAAATAGGCACTTATTTTTTATTTTAAGATTTATAAAGCAGTTTTACATACTTATGTAAATAAATTAAAAAAAATAAAAGCAAAAAGTAAGAAATTAATATAATAATTTATTAAAATTAAAATACATATTGGCAATATACTTAAAATAAATTATAATCTATTTCTAAAAAGCTTTATTTATTTATTTATTTATTTATTTAATTCAATTTAATAAACCACAAAATTGTATCATCTTCTTATAAATATGATTCTATTTAAATTTGATTTTAAATTTAAAAAGTACTTCAAGTAAATAGACATTAAAAATCGTGAAACAAATATTAAAAAAGTTAGTAATTACTTTTAAAATTAGGACTTGGTTTTATTTTTATATCGTTTTAGTCATATTATAAGATAAAAAATGTTTAATTTAATAAAAATGATAATTTTAATATAAATTTGAAAACAAACATAATAGTAAAAAACTATTTTAAAAATCTTTATTAATTGATTTACTGGATAAGCACTTTTTTGACAGTAAATAATTCAGTTTAAAACCAAATATCAATCAATAATTTAGAATATCTTAAATACTCAACAACTGAATATAAAATAAATAATTAAAATCAAATAAAAACAGATGTTAGTTTTAACATAAATGAAAATTAATTATACTTTTGAAGAAATTATTTCTAAATTTAATCTAGTTAGTGATATTTTTTTGATTGTATAAGAGGTTGGCCAGATTATGTAAGATACCTGATCTTCTATTTACTTTTGAAAGGCTAGTCCAACATGACTATATCTACTAGTTCCCTCTATTAAAAAAACACCTGTATCTCCCCTCAATAAAATATTCTGCATATCTCCAATTAATCAATGAATAAATAAATAATATTTATGTCATTAAATTAATTTTTATTATTTGTTGATGAATCATAATTCATTAAATTTCTGTTTAATAATCTAAAAAAAGAGAGGAAACATTTTAATAAAATTTAGACTTAGAAAATTTAGAAAGCAAATTATTCTTTTTCTTTTTTTCATAATAAGTTAACAGACCAAAATTAGCTAGATTAACTTTCTAAATAGATATAAATTTAAATCTTTTAGATTTAACTAATCTGTCTATTTTTTTGACGAATTTAGAAGTGAAAGTTATACATTTCTTTATTTCTTGCTTCTATTCATGAAATTTTTTATTTGTTCCAACAATTATGATTTGAAAATATGTATTTATATCAAATTATTATACGTTAAAAATAATTGATTAAATGGTATGTCATCTAAGTACTTAGATTTTTCAAAATTAAAAAAATAAATCAATAATTATCATTCAAATCCTGGATTATTTAATAAGGCTAAAATTACATAATAGGCGAAAATCTTCTATCAAATAAGAAAATTTGTAACTAAAAAGATTCAATCGAGTTTATTCAATTATTTTTATTAATTCTAAGATTTTTTAGGTTTTATCACTCAAAATAAATCCATTTTAAATATAGTAACATAACTTTAAGAAAGTTCATAATAAAAAAACTCAAAGTTTGGTAAGAATTCATTTCTACCAGTTCTAATACATTATTTTTTTAGCTTTTTAGGAATTAATGATTCTTAGATCTCTTAATTACTTTATTAATTTCTTATAAGCTGTATTTTTATGTGTAATATAGATTATTTTTATATGTAGATTAATTAGCAGATAGTATATCTATCATTTTTTGTATAGATATTGATTACATAAGTAAATATAAAATTCATAAAACAAAAAAAGAAAGTGTAAAAGACTTACTTAAATTTACTGTTATTTGAATTTTCAAAAATATCATTAAAGAACTTTTTAAAATTAAAAAACAATCAACGCTATTTATTAGAGATGATTTCAATAATACTTAGAGCTAAATTTAATTAAATTAAAGATTATGTTGATATAATATAAAAAAAAGGATGCATCATCAAAATAATTATTTAAAAAACTTTGTGCAAAAATTACTTTTTTTTGCTATTCCTTAATATCCTCTTATAATTTTTAGATGAGATTTTTATCAAGAAATTATGGTAAATATATAATTTAATCAAAATTATAATTTTAAACTACTTGTTGACTATTATTTATTTTATTTTAAAAAGATTTTTTGTTTCTCAGTACAAATAAAAAAATTAAATTTTATTAAATGTAAGGATTTAATTACAATGGGAAGGGAAATTAGTAACAATTTGAAATAATACATCTTCCTTCTAATACTCATAATATTCTTTTATAAATTAGCTCAAATTTAATTTAAATGATATCTAAAATTTAGATTAATAACAGTAATTATCATAATTAATTAAAAAATTAACTAAAATCTTTAATTATAAATAATGAATACCATTATTAAAAAGACGATTATACTTGCAGCTGTTGCTTTTATAACATATCTTACTTTTACTAACTTGTAAAGCACCTAATTCTTAAAGAAAGAAACTATTGCATGTGATGAAGGACTTTATTACTGCTTTAGTTAATGCAGAGAGTATGAAAGTTGCGAAAAGCTATAAAGAGATTTCGATAGAAATATGAATAAACTAGAAAATGGAGACCAAATTTGCATACGTCCTATGCATTTGTGTGGAGATGGTAGATGCTACTCTGGATGGTGTCCATAGTGATAAATTTATATAATAAATTATAATATATAAATTTTTATCATAAATTATAAGTTTTATTTTCTTATTAAATACATAAATATATATAAGTATAATTATAAAAATAAAAAAAGAATATTTTAAGCCACTCCTGTTATTTACTTATTTATTTAGATCATTTATTTATTTATTTTTTTTTTACAAAATTCTTTAATAAAAATTAAAAATAAAACATATAGTAATATATAGTAAAATAGGAATTTTACCTAAGTAAAAAAATGAAAAAACTAATTACATCTCATCAGCCCTTATTTTAGTCCTTAATATTCTCTGTAATTTTTAGATGGTATTATTATCAAGAAATTGTGGTAAATATATAATTTAATTAATTCTAAACAATCGTATAATTTATTTTAAAAAGATTTTTCGATATTCAGTACATATAGAAAAATTAAACTTTATTAAAAGTAAGTTTTTAATTGCAATTGATGAATTCTTAATAATTTTAAATAATATGTCTTCCTTCTTTTACTTCAAATATTCTTTTATAAATTAATTAAATTCAATTTAAAACAAAGATATCTAACATTTTGATTGAAAATAATAATAATTAATTAATAAATTAACTAAAAAACTTGAATTACATATAAATTATGAATTCCTTAATTAAAAAGACCCTTATTCTAGCAGCTGTTGCTTTTATAGCATATCTCACTATTACTAACTTTTAAAGCACCTAGAACTTAAAGAAAGAAGATATTGCATGTGAAGAAGGACTTTATTACTGCTTCAGTTATTGCAGAGAGTATGAAACTTGTGCATAGCTATAACAAGATCATGATAAAAATTTGGCTGTAAACTTTCCTGGATAAGACACATGCAGACCTCCTTTGCATATGTGTGGTGATGGTATGTGCCACTCTGGATGGTGCCCATCTTGATAAATTTATATTATAAATTACCAGTTTTATTTTAGTATTAAATAATATATAAATACATCAGAATAAAATTATATTAACGTATGTATGAAGAATATTTTAAATCAGTCTTGTTATTTAAATCAATCATTTATTTTTTGCAAAATTCTTTAAAAATAATTAAAAATTATAGGTTATATAATTATTTATAGTAAAATAGGAATTCTATCTTAGTAAAAAAAAAAAAATTTGTATACACTTCATCAGCCCTCTAAAATAAAATTAATTGCAAAAATTTCTTGAAAATGATATAGAATATCAAATTATTTATGGTACTTGATAATACAATTAAAATAATAAGTTTTATACATGATTTTTTTTAAAAATATTTGCATATTTTTATTTTATTAATAATTTAAACAAAAATTTAATATATCTTCACTTTTTTCTACGATGTCTCAAATTTTTAGCATCTATCTTCTGTTATCAATTTTTATTATTAAACACTCTAAATATTTTCAGATTATTAACTCTTTAAAAATAAATATATATTATTTGAAATAAGCATATTTATTATTTGCCAAGATATAATTATTTCTATTCATTTAATTAAAATACTCATAAATAATATTTTGAAAATAAACTCATACCAATATTAAAATTAAAAATTATTATTTTTATCAAACTTAATTAATTAGAATAAAATGTATTATTATTCTATCTTTTTAAACTTTAAGTTAACTTTAATAACCACTATAGTTAATTTTTAATTGTTAATTTATAATTTATAAATGTCCTACTAATAAATATTATAAATCTAGAACCAATCCAATATGAATACTACTTTTTTAAATTTTTGAAGTGTAAAAAAACTTCAGTAATCTTAATATAAGTCAAAGAGAATTTAAGATGGTTAAAATTACATAAGATGAGAAAATTTTTTTTTAAATAACGTTATTTACAATTAACAAGATTCAAAATTTGTTAAAATTCGATATTCTTTCTTTTTATAGCTAATCCTACGAACTAGTTTATAGGTTATTTAACTTAAAAAAATTCCATTTTTTACTCTTTAATTTAACATCATGATGCAATAATCTTCTTCTTAATCATGAATTAAGTCTATGAACAAATTATCATCAAAATCTTCTATATTTTAAAAAATTTCATCACGAAATTCTTTAAAATAATAAATACCTAAATAGTAATTAAGTATCTCTATTTTTCTAATAATTGCTTATATGTTTTTTCTTTGAAATTATGAAATTAGTCTTACAAAATTTAATATTTCATTTCTTTAATCACTTTAGCTTAGTAATTATTTTTATAAATCTGATTAAGAATTCTATTATTTGTTAAAATATATTATGAAATTTGTATATTTCTTGTTCTAAAGAATAATATTAGTAGATTTTATGTCATTTTTAGAAAAGATATTAATGACCTTAGTCTTGAATATAATCACATAAGATTCATAAAATAGATGAATAAACTATAAAAAGCTAAATACTAAAGTTATAATAATAAGTATTTACTTTACTTTTTATCTTTCTTAACTCTCAAAAATATCATTTTAGCAATAAATAAATAAAATAGCAACTCTAATCATTTAATTTACATAAGTAGAAATAAGTAAATATACTTAAGTTTTTGACAATAAATCTAAATCATTATAATCAATTCTATATCCATTAAAACATAAATAATTAAAAATAAATTCAATCAATTTGTAATCAGAATTATGGCGAATATAAATAATATATCCTATTATTGTTATGATAGCCATAACAATTATATAGTAACCTAAATTGATTCTAAATCTATCTTCATATAGAGAAAATGTGCATATACTTAAGTAATATGGCATTTGAGTCAAGAAAAATTTAAAGAAAATATAAGTTTATCTCTTATAATATGTATTAATAATCTTAAAATAAGAATAATAATATTAAGATTCCCCCATAATAACAAAAAAAAGAGAGCAAAATAGAGCTAAAAACAATATAAAATTGATCAAAGTTGCAATCTAAATACTTTCTGAATTATCTCCATCAGCTAAATCCTTGAGGCAAAAAAAGAAAATAAATTCCATAATAATTTAAGGAATGACTCTGCTGTAAACCTTAGTTTTTAAAGTATTTTCTAAATTACCTGATTAAAATTCATCATCAAAGAAAATATAAATGAATCCAATCTAGAAAATATCAAAGAAAGCAAATTTTAAGCTGACATTATGCCCATTATGATTTTAAATGAATAAAACAAATATTACTAAAAGTTTATCAATTCCAAAAACTGTAAAGAATGTAATAAAATAAGCCATGTTTATATCTCCACCCTATAGGTATAGACAAATAGCAATTACTATACTATAAATGTTTACTAGATAATAGAAAACAGAGCACCAAAAGAGTTCCTTTTGCTAATACATAATCTTAGTTTATATTTGGCTACAAATAATTAGATTAAATATTTTAATTAACTTTGCTTTTTTCTAATTTTTTAGTATAGTTTTTCGATATATTTTTCTCACTTTTCTGATCAAAATAATAGAAAATAAGACAAGTGATAAACTGAAAATAGAATAAGATTAACATTATTTTGTTTTGATATTTAATAAATAATACAAACAAATATCTAGACAAATAAAACAACCTCGTATATTAATTAGTATATAAAATATTTAATTTTTTATGTATGTGCAGGGTGGGGTGGGGTTCTTACATTTTGTATTCTACTAAATAATAAATTAGAAATTTGTTTATTAAGATTTTAGATCTTCTTCTTTTTCTTATTAAAGCTAATTATTGAGATATTTGGTTTTAACCAGATAGATAGATAGTAAAATAATCAATAATAAAAAATCAAGCACATGAAATGAATAGCTAGCTATTTAGTGGTTGAATTTAAAACCAGTCATAAAGTGTCATAATAGAGGTCACAGACAATTTCAGAAGGTGAAAATAACATAGATGGTGATATTAATTTATAAAATGATATAATCTGTAATTCTATAGATGTAATTTTATTTAATTATTTGTATTTAGGATAACTATAAGTGACTAAGTTTTGTATCTTTTAGGTAGTTGAACTAAAAATAAATCCATTCTAAAATCTTAATTCTAATATTTTGATTAAATTTAAATGATTATTTTTACATAATTCTTAAAATAATTCCTTATAAATATAATCTTAATTTATTAATATTTCTTCTCCAAATTATAAAAAGGAAGAAGGTAATATAATTCTTTTTATTCTCTTTTATCTAAATTGTTATGAAATAACTTATATTATAGTTAATATTTCTGTTTTATAGTAATATAAATCCGTTATTAATTACTCATTAAGTTCAGAATAAGTATTAAGTTCTTCATCTAGTTGGATTTTTAAAATAGAACATCTCTTTATTTTATTCAGTTCCTTATTTGCAGCTATAAAATCCCTAATTGAAGATAGATTAATTATCTTAGTCCTAAATAAGTTCATGTAGAAGTCTTTTAAAAAAATAATGAAGTATAAGAAACTAAAACCTAAAGTTAAGTATAATAGAACTTATTTCACAAAAATGGTTTCTGAGTTTTCAAAAATTTCGCTTTAACAAAATATAATCAAAACAATTACTCTAATTAATTGATTTATATAAGTAGCTACTTATAAAAAGATAGTATTAGAATTTAACTTATCAAAATCATAGTGAAGAAAACTGTATCCATTGAACAAAATATAATTCTAAATAAATCTTAGCAATTCTATATTTAATTTTACATTGCGATGATATAGTTTATATCCAATAATTGTAAAAAGATAAATAACTATAGCAGATATTCCTAAATTAAAACCAGATTTATCATATAAAGTTAGAGTATATATTGATAAGTAATATGAAAATTAACTTAAAAAAAACTTACAAAAATTGTGAATTTTTGTCTCTAAATCTACTCTCTATGGACGTTAACAATTTTATTTCATAGCAAACATAGTAAAGCTAAACAGGAATAAAAATATTAATATATTAACTAAAGCTGCTAATTAAAGACTCTCTGGATATTCACTATTAACTAAATCTTTTAAAATAACTAAGAAAAAAAATTCCATGATAATTTAAGGAATTATCCTATAATACATTAAAAAATTCAAATTAATGAATATTTTATGTTTTTCAATATCAACAAACAAGATAAAAATAAATCCAAAATAAAGATAATCAAAACCAGCAAAAATTTTATTATAACCATCTTTACATCCAATCACACCAGTTGCCATTTTTTCAAAAAATAAAACTATGGTGAAACAAAAAGTATAATAAGTTGAATAAAAGCTCCCTTAATATTTTACAAATAAAAAAGCAACTAAAATAGTGTAAATCATCAAAGGATAGTAGATAAACGAGCACCAGAATAGTTATTTCTACTTTTACATATCTATTAATTTAGTAATTCTTATTCGCTGATTAATTCTTATTTTATTTACTTCTTTTCTATTGATTTTTTTTGGTGTTGATTATTATTATTTTTAAAAGAATTTATGAATAAAAACAAAGATTGATAGGTAGTTTTAAATTAATTTTTTTTGGATAATTAATAGGAGAAAATAAGACTTTTAATATAAATCAATATGTTGACAGAAAAGTATTTAAGAATAAAAACAAAGATAGATAAATAGTTTTAAATTAATTTTTTTTGGATAATTAATAGGAGAAAATAAGACTTTTAATATAAATCTATATGTAGGCTAAAAAAGGTAATTTAAAATAAAATAAAGCTATTTATTTCTAATTCCTATCCTACTAAATAATAAAATATAAATTTGCTTATTAAGATTTCAGCCCTTCTCTTTTTAATTAATTACTGAGAGATTTGGCATAAAGTAGATTGTAAAATAAGCAATAATTATAAATCAAGTTAATTTATTGAATAGCTATAGCTATTTAGCGATTTAATTAAACCGGTCATAAAGAGTCATAATAGAGGTCACAGACAATTTCAGAAGGTGAAAATAACATAATTGGTGATATTAACTTATAAAATGACATAATCTGTAATTCAATAGATGTAATTTTATTTAATTACTTGTATCTAGGATAACTATTACAGATGAACATTTGTATGTTTTAGGTCGTTGAACTAAAAATAAATCCATTCTAAATTCTTAATTTAAATATCTTTATTAAATTATTGCCATAATTATTATTTGGATTTTTATCATAACCATAGCACAATTTATCAAAAAATTCCTTATTAATGTAATATAAATTTATTAATATTTCGTCTCTAAACCTATAAAAATATTAATGAGAGTCAATTATTATATTACATTTTTATCTAAATTATTATTATAAAAGTTCTACCATTGTTAATACTTCTTTTTAATGGTTATCTAATTTTATCAATTGCTCATCAAGTTCTGAATAACTACCATCATATGTTCCAAATTGAAATCTTAAATAATAATATCGCCTTTTTTTCAGTACTTTGTTTGCAATTACTATGTCCTTTTTTGAAGATATAGCAATTATCCTAATCTTAAGTAAGTTACTGTAAAAGTCTTCAAATAAAATAATGAAATATAAGAAACTAAAAGCTAAAGTTAAGTAAAATAGGACTTATTTCACTTAAGTGGTTTCTGAGCTTTCAAAAATTTAGCTTTAGCAAAATATAATCAAAATAATTACTCTAATTAATTGATTTATATAAGTAGCAACTTATAAAAAGATTGTATAAGCATTTATCTTATCAAAATCATAGTCAAGAAGTCTGTATCCATTGTACAATATATAAATGTAAATAAAACTTAGCAATTTTTTATCAAATTTTGAGCGATATAGTATATAACCAATAATTGTAAAAAGATAAATAACTATAGCAGATAATCCTAAACTAAATCCAGATATTTCAATAAAACTTAGAGCACATATTGATAAGTAATATGAAAATTAACTTAAAAAAAACTTATAAAAGTTTTGAGCTTATGTAACTAAATCTATAGTGTTCTCTTGATGTTTCATAGCAAACTAAACAAAGCTAAAAAGGATTAAAAATAATAACAGATTAACCAAAGCTGCTATCTAAACACTTTCTGGATTGCTACTATTATCAAAATCTTTTAAAACAACAAAGAAAATAAATTCCAGGAATGTAAAAGGGATTATCTTAGAGTATTGTAAATAATTCAAATTATAGATATCTGAATATATATCAAAATCAACAAAGAAGATGAAAACAAATCCAATTTAAAGTATATCACAAATAACAAATAATGTATGATAGCCACAACCAGGTCCATCGCGTGTTAAAGTAACAAATTTTTCTAGCCAACAAAATATAAAAAAGAAAATAGTATAATAATAAGAGTCTATGTTTTCATCATTCCATAACAAAAAAACAACTATAATACTGTAAATCATGATAAGATAGTATATCAAAGAGCACCAAAATAGCAATTTCTACTAATACATAATTATCTATTAATTTATCTACTTTTATTCGCTAATTAATTAGTTTTTTTTTTATGCTTTGATTATTATTATTATTATTTTGAAAATTATTTATGAATAAAAACAAAAGTTGATGATTTTAAATTAATTTTTTTAGATAATTAATAGGAGAAAATAAGAAATTTTAATATAATTTTTTTTTTTGGCTGAAAAGCTAATTTACAATAAAATAAAGCTATTTATTTCTAATCCTTATCCTATTAAAAATTTTAATTATTTATTTGCAATAAATGTAAGAAATATTAGCAAGAGTTAAATATTTTATATAATAATTTATTTTTGAGTATGTAATTTAAAATAAAGTAATAGCAAATAAAAAAAAAGATATTATAGATATTGCTGCCTTAATTTTTATCTAATATTTATTATCTATCAGTTTAAAAATATATCACTTCAATAGTACTATTAAATTTATCACTTTATTTATTTCTAATCCTTATCCTATTAAAAATTTTAATTATTTATTTGCAATAAATGTAAGAAATATTAGCAAGTGTTAAATATATAAATATAATAATTTATTTTTGAGTATGTAATTTAAAATAAAGTAATAGCAAATAAAAAAAAAGATATTATAGATATTGCTGCCTTAATTTTTATCTAATATTTATTATCTATCAGTTTAAAAATATATCACTTCTATAGTACTATTAAATTTATCACTTTTCGTTAATATTTATCCATCAAAAATTGAATTTCTTTTTTCAAAGTCTTATCTTCATAAAAATATATTTATTTCGAAATTTGAATATCTCTTGTTTTAAAGTAAATTATTAGAATTAGCTTAATCTTTTTTAGAAGAAATACTAATTGTCTTTGAATCAATAGGATATTTATTTTTTAACACAAAAAGGCAGAGAAATGAAAATGTCTCTAAACAAGCAAGCGAGTATCAAAAATAAGAATATTTAGGTTTATTTATTTTGGATTTTTTAAACTTTAGAAAATATCATAAACTTAAAAAACAATAAAAATACTTATTATAATAATTAATATTTTAGTATGAGTAGTCATAAAATTATATTCATACTTAAAATCTATCACCTAAATAAATGAATTTTAGTATATACT
Organism: Tetrahymena thermophila SB210; assembly: GCF_000189635.1. Classification (NCBI taxonomy): domain Eukaryota; phylum Ciliophora; class Oligohymenophorea; order Hymenostomatida; family Tetrahymenidae; genus Tetrahymena; species Tetrahymena thermophila. Next base: position 695,893 of record NW_002476544.1, on the reverse strand, counting down.
ATAATTTAATTAAATTCAATTGATTTTTATTTTAAAAGCTGAAAATTTGATCTTAACCATCTATTCTCTCTAATTAACGGTAAAATAATCTTTAATTAATTAAATTTAATAGGTGTTAATTAATACCATCATAAATATAGAAGAAAATTTTTTATAAAGGAGAAACTTTACTTTTTTCAATAGAATAATCAGGAGAAGACATTTAAGTATGGTACTTACAAAAATTCATAAAATAAATTTAGAGACTCTATTGTTTTAATTAAATAGACGATAAAATCATAAAAAAATATTGATTGATATTCATTTGTATTATGAAATTTACTAATTAATTTGGAAATAGTTCTTTTACTTACAATTTATTTTAAATAATAAGTATAAGAGGTTGAAATATTTCATAGGTATGTTGAACCTTATTTTATTTAAATTTTGGAAAATTAAAAAATTGTTGAAAAGATAGAAAATAATTTGCATAAATTTATTTAATTTGGTTTTTTTTTAAATATCCAATAAATATCAAGATTAACAAATTTAAAAGATATTAAATCACTAATTTTTATTTGCAAACAAACTTAAAATAAATAAAAATTAATTCAAACAATCAAAAAAAAAAATTTAGATATAAATGAAGAAAAACTACCTTTTTGTAAATAATTAATTATTAATAAATAAAAATAACTTATTTTCTTTCAAAATTTTCAATTTTTTTGTTTAATCTTGCTTTATAGTAAATTAAGAAATTTGCAGTATAGTGTTTTAAAAATTATTTCTCAATTTAACTAATATATTTAATCATTTTAAAGGTTCTTCCTACATAGTATCAATATTTTTACAAATTATTTCTTATTTTTTAATTTTTGATGTATGGCGGGGTCCTGATATTTTATAACCTACAAAACAATAAAATGGAAATTTGCTTATTAAGATTTTAGTTCTTCTCTTATTTTAATTAATTAATTACTTATAAAGTAGATTGTAAAATAAGCAATAATTAAAAATCAAGTAAATTAAATGAATAGATATTTAGCAATTTAATTTAAAATAGGTCATAAAGAGTCATAATAGAGGTCAAAGACAATTTCAAAAGGTGAAAATAACATAAATGGTGATATTAAATTATAAAATGATATAATCTGTAATTCAATAGATGTAATTTTATTTAATTACTTGTATCTAGGATAACTATTACAGACAAACTTTTATATCTTTGGTCGCTGAACTAAAAATAAATACATTTTAAACTCTTAATTCTAATATTTTTATTAAATTATTATCGTAACCATAACACAATTTATCAAATAATTCCTTATAAATATAATCTAAATTTATTAATATTTCATCTCTAAACTTTAAAAAATGATAATGAGAGTCAATTATTATGTTACATTTTTATCTAAATTATTATGATAAAAGTTCTACTATTGTTTATACTTCTTTTTAATAGTTTATAATTAACTTTATTTATTTATTATTTTTTAGTAAAAAGAAAGTTTATAAATTATTAAGATAAATTTAAAATAATTAAATTATATTTAACTTTTTGATATATTTTTCTCACTTTTCTGATAATAATAAAACAATTTAATACATGCGATAAAATGTAAATATCAAAAGAATATAAAGATTTTTTAATATTATTTTGTTTTCAAATTCAATAAAAAATAAAAACACACACATATCTATACAATTAATACACCTCTAATATTAATTATTTAAAGCTCAAGAAACATTTTTAAAATTTTTATATTCAAACCATTACCATTTTTTCATATGTTTTATATGAACATGGTGTTTAGAAATTAAGATGAGTTTATGCAGTATATTTTTTACTCTACAATATAGTCATAATAGAGGTCACAGACTATTTCTGAAGGCGAAAATAGCATAAATGGTGATATTAAATTATAAAATGATGCAATCTACAGTTCAATAGATGTAATTTTATTTAATTATTTGTATTTAGGATAACGTTTACAGACTAAGTTTTGTATCTTTTAGGTTATTGAATTAAAAATAAATCCATTTTCAACTCTTAATTTTAATATTTTGATTAAATCTATTTAATTATAATTACACAATTGATCAAATAATTCGTTATAAATGTTATCTAAATTTATTAATATTTCATCTCTAAACTAAAAAAAAGGAGTTGGATTTTCAATTATCATTTTACATTTTTATCTATATTATTCTGATAAAAGTTCTACCATTGTTAATACTTGTTTTTAATAGTGTGTTCCTATCAATTCGTAACAAAGTTCTGAATAACTATTATCTTTTACTTTAAATAGAATTCTTAAATTCATAAACCTTTTTTTCAGTGCTTCATTAGCAATTACTATATCATTTTTTTAAGATATAACAATTATCTTAGTCCTAAATAAGGCATTGTAAAAGTCTTCAAATAAAACAATGAAATATAAGAAACTAAAACCGAAAGTTAAGTATAAGGAAACTTATTTCAATAAAATGTTATCTGAGTTTTCTGAGCTTTCAAAAAATTAGCTTTTGCAAAATATAATCAAAATAGTTACTCTAATTAATTGATTTATATAGGTAGAAACTTATAAAAAGATGGTATTAACATTTATCTTATCAAAATCATAGTGATTAAATCTGTATCCATTCAAGAATATTTAACTGCAAATAAAATGACTCAATTTTTTATCACATTTTGCTTAGCGATATATCATATATCCAATAATTGTAAAAACATAAATAGCTATAGTAGATAATCCTAAGTATCCACATAAAGTTAGAGTACATACTGATAAGTAATATGAAAATTAACTTAAAAAAAACTTACAAAAATTACTAGCTTATCTCTTTAAATCTATATCTATCTCTTCTGGATACTAAGAATTATATTTTTAAAAAAACATCATAAAGCTAAAGAGGATTAAAAATAATAATAGATTAACCAAAACTTATATCTCAATATTGTTACTATTAACTAAAACTTTATAATATATAAAGTAAAGAAATTCATAAAATGTGAAAGGCGTTATCCTAAGAAGTAAACGCTCAATACAATCTATTTTCTCAGATATTTAATGTTTTTTAAGATCTTGAGCAAAGGACATAACAAAAAATCCCATTTAAAATAAATCCCAAAAAACTAATTCTTTAACTTCTTAATACTCTGATTTATATGCAGCTTAGATATCAAATAAGCTGAATGTTCCTAAAGTGGCAAAAAAATAAGCAGCGTAATAGATTTAATCATTAAAAATTAGCTTAATAGCAAGTACAATATTGAAAATTAAGAGAAGGTTGTGGAATAAATGGCACCAAAATACATATCTCTACTTACGCATATCTATTAATTTATTTGTTTTTATAATCCACTAATTAATTCGTATTTATATACTTCTTTTCTTTTGAATTTTTTTGTTTGTTGATTATTATTATTTTGAAAAGTATTTATGAATTAAGAAAAAATAGATAGTTTTAAATTAATTTTTTTGTATAATTAATAGGAGAAAATAAGACTTTTAATCTAAATCTATATGTTAGCTCAAAAGATAATTTACAATAAAATAAAATAAAGCTACTTATTTCTAATCCTTACCTCATTAAAAATTTTAATTATTTATTTGGAATAAATGTAAGAATAATTAGCAAGAGTTAAATATATAAATATATAATATTATTTTTTTAAATGTAGTTTAAAATAAAGTAATAGCAAATAAAAATAAACAAAGATATTACTGCCTTAATTTTTATCTAATGTTTTTAAATAGTTTAAAAAATTTATCATTTTTTTGTATAATTAATAGGAGAAAATAAGACTTTTAATCTAAATCTATATATTGGCTAATAAGATAATTTACAATAAAAATATAGCTACTTATTTCTAATCCTTACCTCATTAAAAATTTTAATTATTTATTTGGAATAAATGTAAGAATAATTAGAAAGAGTTAAATATATAAATATATAATATTATTTTTTAAATGTAGTTTAAAATAAAGTAATAGCAAATAAAAATAAATATAGATATTACTGCCTTAATTTTTATCTAATATTTTTAATTAGATTAAAAAATTTATCACTTCAATAGTAGTAGTATTCAATTTTGCATAAATAAGATTTTTAATCTAGAAAAAACAATTAAATTTATTACTTTTAGTTATATTTTTCGATCAACATTTCATGATTTTATTTTTTCAAAGTCTTATCATCATAAAAATATATTTCGAAATTTGTAAAACTCTTGTTTTAGAGTAAATTATTTGAATTAGATTAATCTTTTTTTGATGAAATATTAATTGTTTATTTTTTTATCAATAGGATATTTATTTTATAACACAAAAAGACAGAGAAATTAAAATGCCTTCAAACAAGCAAGTATCAAAAATAAGAATATTTAGTTTATTTTGGATTTTTAAACTCTAGAAAATATCATAAAATTTAAAAATAAACAATAAAAATATTGATTTTTATAAATAAATATCTTAGTTAAGTAGTATTCATAAAATCATATTCATACATAAAATCTACCACCCAAATAAATGAATTTTAATATATACTGGAGTTGCTAATTAATGAAATTCAATTGATTTTTATTTTAAAAGCTAAAAGTTTGATCTTAAACATCTGTTCTTTCTCAGTAGAGAGGGTAAATAGCCTTTAATTCATCAAATTTGATAGGTGCTTGTTTCTTATGCATAATGTGTAAAAAAACTTCTTAAAATTCCTTTTTTCCTCTATATTTCATAATAATTATTCATTTTTTACCTCAGAATTAAACAATAAATTTATAGAATTTTCACACCAGTAAAAATAGCATAAAATAAAAACACACTAATTTTTTAGATTTGTTGATTAACTTTCTTTGTAAAAAATTCAAAAAAGTAATGTAAACTTTTTCATTTAATTTATTAAAAATTAAATTTATTTATTAAGATTGGAGGTAAACTTTTTTATAAAACTTATCTAATTTAAGCTTAAAGCTGTTATGTTTTTTGTTCAATTTCTTATTATTATTATTACTATCTTATAATGATTATCAACTTATTATCATCATGTTTATAAAAAATGTTCATAAACATTATTAAAAACATTCTTAAAATATTTAATAAATTAATTTATTAATTTTTCTGAAAAATAAATTTTATTAAAACTAAAACATCTAAGAAAATTTTTTAAAGTAATTAATATATTTTTTATTTTTATGTATAATGCAAAATTATATTCAAACATTTTATTCTTTAAATTCAAGAAAAATGATGCAAAGGTATCACTTTTGGTTAGTCCTTAATATTCTCTGTAATTCTTAGATGGTATTATTATCAAGAAATTGTGGTAAATATATAATTTTATTTATTCTAAACAATAGTATAATTCATTTAAAAATATTTTTCGGTTTTCATTACATATAGAAATATTAAACTTTATTAAAAGTAAGTTTTTAATTACAATTTGATGAGTTCTTAATAATTTTAAATGAAATGTCTTCCTTCTTTTACTTCAAATATTATTTTATAAATTAATTAATTAAATTCAATTTAAAACTAAGATATCTAATATTTTGATTAGTAATTTCTACTTATAGATATCTATTAATTTATTTATTCTTATTGGCTGATTAATTCTTATTTTATTTACTTCTTTTTTATTGAATTTTTTTGGTGTTGATTATTATTATTTTTAAAAGTATTTATGAATAAAAACAAAGATAGATGATAGATATTAGAAAGATAGTTTTAAATTATTTTTTTTGGATAATTAATAGGAGAAAATAAGACTTTTAATATAAATCAATATGTTGGCAGAAAAATATTTATGAATAAAAACAAAGATATATAGATAGTTTTAAATTAATTTTTAAGGATAATTAATAAGAGAAAATAAGACTTTTAATATAAATCAATATATTGGCAGAAAAGTATTTATGAATAAAAACAAAGATAGATAGATAGACATATAGATAGTTTTAAATTAATTTTTTTGGATAATTAATAGGAGAAAATAACACTTTTAATATATATATATGTAGGCTGAAAAGCTAATTTAAATTAAATTAAAGTTATTTATTTCTAATTCCTATCTGATTTTTAATCATTTTCTAAAAGAATTAATTTTGAAATTATTTGATTATTAAATATTTATTTATTTATTACCTTTTAAAATAATTAAGAACATTATTGATAAAATAAAAGTCTAATATAAATTAAAAATTTTATATCTGAAATTTAATATTTAATTTAAAAAAAAAATGAACAATCATAAAGTTTGATATTTTTATTTTAATATTAAAATTACAAAATACACTTAAATTAGTAAAATACTTCCAAGATTACAATTCTCGAAGTACTATATAAATTTCCTCCTAATATTATAAATCTAAAACATAGTCAGTATGAATATTACACTACTTTTTGAAGTTTTCGAAGATTAAAAAGACTTGAATAATCTTAATATAAGTCATAGAGTATTTAAGATGGTTAAATATACATAAGATGAGATAATGTTTTTTTAAATAAAGTTATTTATAATGAACAAGATTCAAAATTTTTAAAAATTTGATATTCTTACTTTCTATAGCTAATCTCACGAGCTAGTTTATAGGTTATTTAACTTAAAAAAAATCTATTTTTTACTCTTTATTTTAGCATCATGAAGTAATAATTATATCCCTTATGTTTCATTAAATATAAGAACAAATTATCATCCAAATCTTCTATGCTTGATACAATGTCATCACAAAATTGATCAAAATATTTAAAACCTAAATTTAATATCTCTATTTATCTAAAAATCCCTTATTTATTTTTTCTTAGAAATTATAAAATTAGTCTTACAAAAGTTGATAGTTCATTTCTAAAATCGCTTTAGCTTAATAATTATTCTTATAGATCTTAAAAATTCTATTATTCGTTAAGATATATTATGAAATTTGTATATTTCTTGTTCTAAAGAATAATATTAGTAGATTTTATGTCACTTTTAGAAAAGATATTAATGACCTTAGTCTTGAATATAATCACATAAGATTCATAAAATAGATAAATAAACTATAAAAAGCTAAATCCTAAAGTTATAAATATAAGTATTTACTTTACTTTTTATATCTCTTAACTCTCAAAAATATCATTTTAGCAAAAAAATAAATATAATAACAACTCTAATCATTTAATTTACATAAGTAGCAATAAGTAAATATGCTTAAGTTTTTGACAAGTAACCTAAATCTTTATCCGCATGTATTCTATATCCATTAAAACATAAATAATTAAAAATAAATTTAATGAATTCGCAATCAGAATTAGGGTGAATATAAAAAATGTATCCTATTATTGTTATGAAAACAATTATGTAGTAACCTATATTTATTCTAAAATCATATAGAGAAAATGTGCATATACTTAAGTAATATGGCATTTGAGTCAAGAAAAATCTGAAGAAAATATAAATTTATCTCTTATAATTTTTATTAATCTCATGGTAAGAAAAAAGAAATTCAGTTTCCCACATAATAACAAAAAAAAGAGTGCAAAATAGAGCTAAAAAAAATATAAAGTTGAACAAAGTTGCAATCAAAATACTTTCTGAATTTTCTCGATTAGACAAACCTTTGAGCCAAAAAAAGAAAATAAATTCTATAACAATTTAAGGAATGATTCTACTGTAAAGCTTAGTTTTTAAAGTATTTACTAAACTAAATTATTAAAAATGATCTTCAAAGAAAATGTAAATGAATCCAATCTAGAAAATATCAAATAACATAATTTTTAATCTGTCTGGACCATAATATTAAGTTTTTAAAATTTAGATTAATATAAGTTTATCAATTCCAAAAATAGTAAAGAAAGTAATAAAATAGGCCTTGTTATTATCTCCACCTTATAAGTATAGACAAATAGCAATTACTATACTATAAATGTTTACTAGATAATAGAAAACAGAGTACCAAAAGAGTTATTTTAGCTTATACATAATCTTAGTTTATATTTAGTTCTAAGTTTATTTACTTCTTTTCTTTTGAATTTTTTTGTTTGTTGATTATTATTATTTTGAAAAGTATTTATGAATAAAAACAAAGATAGATAGTTTTAAATCAATTTTATTGGAAAATTAATAGGAGAAAATAAGACTTTTAATATAAATCAATATGTTGGCTGAAAAGGTAATTTATAATAAAATGAAGCTATTTATTTCTAATCCTTATCCTATTCTAAAATTTAATTATTTATTTTTAATAAATGTAAGAAAAATTAGCGTAGTTTAATAAATAAATAAAATACCGTAGTTTCTCATATATTAAGGACATATTCAGATAAAAACTTTTGATCAAATTTAGTCCTTAGATTGATTTATTTTTCATTGGAATGTTGCCGTTTAATAATTTTTTAAAATAGATATTTATGGTATTTTAAAAAAATATTTAAATTATCAAAATAAAAAAACAAGAATATAAATAATATTGTTATTAATAATATGAGATTCATTTTTAGTTGGGTATTTAGATAATTAATTAATTAATTAATATCTTATTAATTGATATTATTCAAAATACCAAAGTAGAATTAGTGATTATAAATTAAATATTCTTTAAAATTCAATTAATTAAATTATAAAAATAAATTATTTTATTTTTCTATTTCAAAATATTTATTATATTTAAAAATATTTTTATTATAAATTATTAAAATACTGATATATTTTAAATGCTATTTCATACTTTGCTTGTTATTCTTTTGTTTAAAGAAGCTTTAAACTAAAAAATTTAGAAGTTTCTGGATTTTGGTTCAAAGTAAGTTTTTCAAACATTTCTTATAAGGAGAATTAGAAGATTCTAAAGGAAATTTCTTTAAATTTCCCAATCAATAACGCTTTATTAAGTTGTAAACAGAACAAAAATCTATAAATGGCACAATTAAAAATAAGTAGAGTGTGTGCATTAATTCAAAGTACATCCATGAGTATTAGTAAGTAGAAATAATTGAATACAGTAATTAAAGAAATTATCTAGGAAAAGTAAAGAAGCTTTCTTTGGTATTCAAAATGTAGGATCAAATAATATTTCATAGAAATTCTAAAGAGGTCAAATTACAAATTTATAAAATTAAATTATCATAAATAATTATCAAATCAGAATACTAAAATATTAATACAAATTTTAAAGGACAGATTTTAACTTTTTTAAAAAGCTTTTAGAAAACAAACAAGCAAACATAAATAATCGCTTTAAGCGCAAAAAGCAATCAATCAATCAAGCAAACAAACAAAAAAAAACATAGATAGATAAAAACAAGCAAGCAAGCTAGCAAGGAAACAAAGAAAAGAAAAGCAAAGCAAAGTTAAAAGTAAATAGAAGAACACCTAAATAGTTAATATTATAAGATAGAAATTACCAGCAGACTGATTTCAACCAAAAAAACAAAAATCAAGAAATAGTTGTTAAGCTAAAAAACAAATTTAGTTAGTAAAAATATCAAAAAAGGAAAATCTACTTTCTAGAAAACCAAAAAAGCCCATCATCCATAGTAAAAACCAAAGCACAAATGATTTGTAAACAATTAGTGCAGAATTTAGTGAAATAGCCAAGATAATTCAGCTAGTTATTCCATAGTTTAAGATACTTTAAGTCAAATTAGTAGCTCACTTATACTTCTTAGCAGAGCTTCATAAATCTCGCTATGTATTCAGACATAAATGAGAAGTTCACTGAAGAGGAGATGGAATTGCAAAGCCAATTCAAGGACATTGAAGACGAAATGGATTCTGTCCACAAAAACAATTACACCAACACCCTTGAGTCAACATAAGAAAATCTGTTTTCAAATAACAACTCATTATTAGGGTTTGATGCCAACTCCACATTAAAAGAAGATAATTAAGAAGAACATGTAAGTTTCAGAAGAATTTCCCAATCCAATTTATTGCAAAATAAGCAATAGGAAGAAGCAAAGAAAATAGATGTTGCTTACAGAATGCCCCTTTCAATGAGCTTTTAGGTCGCAATGTAAAAGGTGGAAAATGCATATTCAGCTCAAGATAAGCTCCAAATCGTCTAGCAATATTGCCTTTTAATAAGGTCCTAAATCAACTAAATAAATCTTAAACAAAGAGAATTCTTGATGCAATTAGTTATGCCAATAGTCAAAAATATCAACTAAGATCCTTCAAAGCACAACCAAAACACTCTGTATGCTCTTTTCAACATATCAAGAGAAGACTTCTTGAACTTTCATTTAAGCAATAAAGTCTTGCTTCAAATAAAGAACTAAGTTCAAAAGAATTATGAAAGTTTTGAACTAGACAAAATCAAGCAAGTTTTTTATGCCTCATGCATGAAGCATAAGGACAACACTTTACAAATTGTTGAACCTGTACAATTGCGCTTCTGGTTTTAAAAAATATATTAAAAAATATTGGAAAATCCTCAAATGGAGAGAGAAATGATTCTATTTATGACATACTATCACAAAGATTCCGATTTATTCAGAAAGACCCACAAATTTATCACTCATAGCTTAGTTTCTGATTATAATTAGAATGTTCTACTCAGATCATAGAATCCCGAATTGCTTAAAGTGTTCGTTTCCATCTTCAGCAAAAATGAGAAAGGTACTCCATAATTACATTAAATGTTCTACATAAGTCTCTGCAAATTAATAACCAGCCAAAAACTATCTGTTTCTCAATTCTAAGTTATTTTAAGAAATCTCCTTCGTTCTTAAAACTTCCTCTCAAGCAGAGTCATCACAAGCTACGAATATGACATCTAAATCCCATTACAAAGCTCCGACTAAGTCTCTGAGTCTGATGGAGAGAAGTCTGAATCAGTTGCTTAAGATCAAGATAAAGAAACACCAAAGAACAAAGAAAATGAAAGCATGGACACCTAATGGCAAATTCTTTCTTAAGATGAAGTCTCTTTTAAAATAATAGATTAGTTTATAATGGAGAAACTTAGCTAGATGTCTTCAAATTAAATATTAAATGTTTTGAATTTGTATTAATTAATTAATGCACAAAATTATAGAGAGTCAGTAATCAAAATTTTAGATTAACTTAAGTCTACTTTTAATTCAAACTGTGATAATCATTTCTCATTTATTATTACAGTACGTACTCTCTGCTTATTTAACATAGAAAATCCTGAGTAATACCTATCAGTATATAAGTCATCCCCATAAAAATTAATTGAAAACAATTTTACTTTGCAAATGTCCTAGATATTCACTTTGGTTAAAGAATTTATGCCTTAAGTATGGAATTAAGACTATGAAGCAAGCTATGCTCTGATTTTACACGAAATAAAGAAAGACTAATTCAAAATCAACTTAAATTATTAAAAAAGTTAGCAATACTTACTCACTCACATCAAGAAAAAAAATATTAATCTTGTTGAAAATGTGTTAACAAATCTCAATATTACATACTTGCAATAAAGTAACGTTGAAACTTTCTATGTAGACTTCTTTATTAAATCTAGCAACTAAAATACCAATTAAAACTGTAAATTACCTGCCATTCCTTTCACACTCGATGTAATTTCTGCTAGAGAAGAAATGGCTCCAGAAGTTTTCAATTCAAGTATTGCTCTTAAACAAATGATTCTAAATAAATTAAATGTCCCTTACGTATAATTGAAATAAGAATTTTTCGTCAGCATATATCACCTAGATTTCATCTCAAAATAAAATGCAATAATTAAAGAAATTAATAATCAGCTCTAAAAATATCTTTGAGCAGTCTCATCCACTCACTAAAACATTCATAAAACAAACAAACAACCAACCAACCAATCAAACAAACAAAAAATAAAAATAAATTAAAATTGCCATTTTTCAAATAAACAAATATTTAAATCCAATTAACAAGTTATAATTATTATCATTTAAAATTATTAATTAATAGTATAAATTTAGATGTAATACTCTATATAATTTCATTATGTATATAAATAAATTAATCACTTCTTGTCTCTATTCAATTTTAAATCAAAATCATTAGTTTAAAAATACTGTGTATGTATGTCTGTCTGTCTCAATCAATTTATTTGCTTTTCAACTTTTTTAAATTATTAATTTATTTCAAAAATCTTTTCTGTTAAAAAATTAACTTTATGATTTTTAGCTTTAAATCACATAAACTAATTTTGACCATTTATTTTTTATTAGTAATTATAATTAAATCATATTTGATAAATTATAATCAAATAATTAATATCTATCCTATAAGCAAAAAATTACTTTTAATTACCTACTTTATTAAGATAATATGAATTTGTTTGTTTGTTTTATCTTGCATTTATAATTTTAATTTGAAAATTTTGTAAATAATTTAATATGATAAAATCAAAAATATAAAAGCTAGGGTATTCATATTTTTTAAAATTAAATATTGTATGAATATTTAAAAACCTATTCATAATTAACATGAATTTTTTAAAAATGGTATTTATTTTAAAACCCATAAATATTTTTAGAATGGAAAATATTTTATACATATGTCTGAAATAAAAAAAATAAATAGTTATTGTTAATTTAATTGTACGTGGTTTATCATTTTCTTTCTATAATATTCATTTTTCTTCCATTTATTAAGTGAAATCAGCAAGTATTCTTCTGAAATAGATTGATAAATTTATGCTTTGAGGAAGGAATAAAAATAATCTATATTTGTAGGGCATTTGTATTAAATTACAGCCAAAACCAATATTTTTTGTTTACTTAAAATTTATCATTTTTTACAGTATTCTGATACCAACTATTTGATGAAGAGAAAGATTTCTTGCTATTGAGGTTTGGTGAAAGAATTTATTTCCTAATTTAAGAATTAATCGATAATAAAATTATTTTTTCTGATACTCTTTTTACATAGATTATTATTTTAAAAATTAAACTTTTTTTAAAGTTTGACTGTAAATAATATTTTTTAATTTTTTAGTTTAAGCATATTTGTTAATTTCATTTATTTTTAGATACAAGAAAAATTTGGTGTTTTCCAGGCTTCAACGAATTCTTTCTTATGGTTGAAATAAATAAATATGTTATAGCAGAGCCAATTTTTCAATTAGACTAGTACCTCATTCTTTAAAAAAATTTCCTCATTAAAACAGAACAAAGGTTTTAAATTAGAAACTTTTTAAGTTAGAGTAAATATAGTATTTTGTTCTCTTCAAAATGGTAAAAGAATAAATTTTCAAATTTGCTTTTTAATTATTAGGTTAGTTTTTATACAAAAAAGATTTATTAAATTATTTTATTTTAATATAATTATTAATTTATGCAAAATTTATAAATAGATAGATAGATATATACATCAAAAATTAATAATTTTTATAAAAAGTTTGATTCTGTTTCAATTTTCTAAAATAAAATCTTTAATTCCTTTTTAATCGATTTTAGATAAGAAGTTCTACTTTTTATCACTGAATTCTTATGATTAGCTATCTGAAGAGCTCTTCCTTCTTCTCATAGTGAGTGGATTAAGAACATCTTTGTGACTTAAAACGTGAAGATCATCTAGTATTTTATCTATATCATCCATTTCTTTCAAAGACAATGGAGATTTATTTATTCTGTTTATAATTATTGGCATTTTTTTGTTATTAATTTATTGATTTTTAATTTTTTCTTCTTCTTCCTGTTGCTATTACCTTTGAACGATTTTTAGCTTAGTAGTTAGTGTAGAAACTAAATTGATAATGTTCTCGTATTAATAGGTAATTGAATCAAGTTTATGAGATATTTTACTCACGTTTTATTTTAAAGTTTTAATCTCTTTTTAGTGATATTTATTTTTCATTTAGTCTTCTTTTGTTTTCTCCATCCTTTGATTTTCCTTTTTATCTACAGCTGCTTTTGTTATTTTTTTTACTTTTTTTTTTATTGCATCAGAATCACTGAATTAGTTTCTTCCTCCATGTTTGCTAATATTAAGCTTCGCTTATTTTTCTGATTTATTTCCTTCTTTTTCTTAGATCTTGTCTACGCTTTAAGGTTTTGAATTAATGCTTTGAACCATGTCTGAAAAAGATATATTTTAAATATTTTTATTCTTAAGATTGTCTATATTCGAATTTTTATTCATTATTGGGCTTAAGATGCTTTGGCTGTATGACATTTTATACTTCTCAACTTAAGGCGAGTTAGGAGAAATTTAAATAGACCCCATCTTTTTTAATAACCTGATTCTATCTTCAAATTAGTTTGTTTAAGATTTTTTTAGTCTCCTTTCTCTCCTCAACATTTCTAAGTTTGGGAGTTTAAGTTTTGGTTCTTTATTATCATGATTATTTTTATTTTTTCTTGTTGATGAAGAAGATGATGAAACATCACCATCGTTTTATCTGTTTCTCTTTTCACTTGAATCAAAATCTTTTGAAGAAGTCAGTTTACCATATATCTATCTTGTTTTCATAATTCTTTCAATGTGGAAATGATGATCATCATCCTCATGAACAATATGTTTCATCATATCGTTGATATTCAGTGAGTTTAAACTTCTGTTTTTACTTGTATGTTCTGTATGAATTGTAATATTGTTTAAAGATTTCTTTTCATGTTCTTTGTTTTCTTTATCTAATTGATGCTTATCATCAACAAACTTTTAGTTATTTTCTTCACTAATTTTCTTAGCTTTTGATTTTTTCTTTTTAGTTTTTTATTTTTTATTTTATTAAGTCTCTTTTTCAATATGTTTTTTTTAGTCTTGGCTATCTGCTTCATATGAAGTATTAAATTTAGATATAAAATTATTTTTCTTTTTTCTCTCTTTTGATTCTTTTTTATTAGAAATCTTTATTTTTAAATTTTTAGAATTGTTTTCTTTTTATTGTTGCTTCATGTCTTTTGTTTTAGTTTTTTTAGAAACAAATTCTATTTTTTTCCTTTTTCTTTCTAATGCTTTTTCATTTGGAACTTCTTTATTCTTTTCCTTTATGTTAGTGTCTAACAAATCTAAATCTTCTATGTTATTGTAAATTTGAGGTGGAGATTCTGGGTTACTCTAAGGAGAGACAAACTCATTTTTGGATAAATGGTGAAGAGATTATATGTCGAAATCATTTTTATTTGATTAATTATTTTTTATTGGCTCTTCTGCATCTGTTTCATTAATACCACCAATATCAGCAAAATTAGTTATTGTTTTTGTTTATCTCAAATTCTTGAGATCCAATTTTTTATCTTCATCGCTATCTGTGTTTATTACTGTCTAAGTCTTTTAAAATCTTTGAAAATTGTTTCTTCTATTTACTTATAATTCGTTTTATGGTTTATCCAACACTAAAGTGTGGAAACTGTTTTATGTTATTTATGTAGGTTTACTTACTCTTGTTTAAAAGCTAATTTTTGTTCTCTTGTTTACTGGAGTTTACTCAGGTGAGGTTTCAATCATCACCATTTCTTGCAAAGATTTATTTTTTGAGGAAGTTACACTTAAAGTTTCCTTTCTGGATAATTTTTACACTTTTAGATTGATAGAAGTAATCGATTTATTGACATTATTGTATATTTTATCTAATCTATCTGAAAATATGATGTTCTTATTTGAAGTGTGTTCCTCTTCTTCATTGCTTTCTTGAAGCTTTAAAGTATCTTATCTCCTATTCAGAAGTTTAGAATTACTTTATGAATTTTAGTTGCTTTATTTTTACTGAGAAAGCTTTTATTCTTAGTTATTGTCATCAGAAATATTTATTTTAAAACTCTAATCTTCAGAAATAGCAAGCTTTTAGGAATCCGTAATGTTATAATTCAAAGAATCTGATTTCTTAAGTAAAATTGCTTCTGAAAAATTAGAGAAATTTTTAATGGACTATTCACTAATTTCAGATTATTTTTAAGGTATTTATTAAGTTGTTTACTAAGAAATTGAAACGATTTTTTCAGTAAAATCATTAGTATTTTCTTAATCTTTTTTATTCATTTCTTAATTATTATTTTTTTATATGGTTTCTTATTTTTTTAAAAGATTTTTATTCTTAATGCTGTCTTATTGCAAAAAATCTTTATTAACATCAAGAAAGCTTTGACTTTTTTATTTTTGATTATTTTAATTTAAAGAATCATTCATTAATAACTCATCAAGCAAATTAGCATTTTCTATTATTGAATCTTTCTTAAGTTGGATAAGAAGTACATTACTGTCTGATTTTTCTTATAATTGGTGATGATTTTTTACATCTTATTGATTGCTTTTGTCTTTCTGCTTCTATTTTATTGAACCTACAGAGAGATCAAGTTCATTATTTTAATTAATTTGTTTTATGCTGTTCTAAGTTAAAAATTAGGTTCCTAAACTTGATCTTCTCTGATTTGCTAGATTTCTGCTTAATGACTATTTTTTTTCTAAATTGACTTCATAATTTCCTTCATTTTTCATGCTAAAAGAAGTAAAAGAAGGAACAATTTCATTGGTTATATATGAATTGGACAAATTTTCTTAATCAATATGAGAGTTTTTTTCTTCGATTCTATCAAGAGTGCTCACACCATATTTTTGCTAAATTTTTTTAATGTTTCCTTAACTCTTTATACTATTGTTTCTATCTAATAATGCATTTTCATTTTCGCTATGCACTTGTGGCTCATTTAAGTTTTTCATTGATGAAGTGGATGTTGATTAAAGTAGCTTTGTTTGCTGAACTTCTTCTTCGTAAACTTCGACTAACATTGGCTCTTGTTTTTCATTGAAGACATTCAAGACTAAGTTATTGTTTTTCAAGCTCATCGTTGATTGAACTACTGGTAAGTTTGACTGAGATGGAGAATCATTATTTATATTTATTCTGCTACTTGCACTACTTCCACCACTTGCTTGCTGATTGTATTCAATTTTAGATTTCTTAAAAATTGTAATGCTTTTTGGATTAACTTCATCAAATTGTTGCTATCCAATTGATGTTAAAGATTCTACTCTCTCAATACTTGGCTAACCTTTTTGCTATCCATTAATATTTTCGTTAATTTTACTTAAAGGATTTTGATTGTGTGCAGTATTTTCGTAACTAAACACTTTCTTATTTTAAGCTTCATGAGCAGTTAATTAAGCTACTTCAGGTAAGATGGGAGATTGAGATGTTGATATATTTTAGTTTTCAGAAAACTTCTTATCAACATCTTAATTTGCTTGCATTGCATATAATGGTGAGAGAGTGTTTAAATTACTCTTAAAATTACTATTGATAAATTAATTATTTTTTTGATCATCTAATTGAATATTTAAACTTTTGCTGTAATTATTCTCTTCTTGATTTAAAAACGAATGTGTTCTTCTATGATTAAGTATTTCAGCAAAAGACTTCATCTAAGCATTTTTCCAGAAATTATCAGTTTCTTTTAAAGGGAGGAGCATTTCTATTTTTTAAAGAGATTAATTCATTAGTTCTTGTCTAAGTTGAACCATCTCAAACATTTCTTATTCAACTTAAGGAAACTTATCCATTAATTCACCAAAATAATCTCTATCAAGCGTTAAAAACTCACAACTTGATTCACATCTTACATTAAATAATCTCAAGCACTAATGAAAGATTTCTATTTCACCAAAATAAGAACCAGCCAAAAAGGATTTAAAAACCATATCATTAGGCCCAATCAGAAAATTAACCTTCCCATCAATGATAAAATAAACTAAATTTGGATATGAGTCTTTCTTGTATACATAATCACCTTTAGATAGTTTAAGTGGTTATAACATAGGTAGTAAATTTGCTAAAAAGAAGCTGTCTTTATTCTTTAAAAACGGTACTTCTGTAATCATGCCTTTAAACATACCTTAAGCTAGATTAGTTTTCAATTTCGTAGGAATAGAATCAAAAAAATCTTCTTTTTCTGTGCTACTTAAAAGACTTTTATTTGTAGAATATTGTAAAGCTTTTCTTATTTTATCTTTTATGTGTTTAGGCAGATTAGTCTAAGTGCAAAACTCATCCATAATATAAATTGAGTTTGTTAGCTTTTATTTTCTGTTTTCTGAATTTGTAAACATTTTGGAAATTTAACCAATTGCGAAAGAATAAAATCCTACCCCAATAATCATCCAAGAAATGCTAAAAACGATTTCAGCTTTAATTATAAAAAAAAACATATATATTTTGAGTATAATTTATTTCGTTTTAATTTTACCATTATTTGAAGCATGAATATCACCAAAACCAACTGTTGCTAATGTTTACAAGCACCAATAAATAGAAAAAAGGTACACTTTTGTGGAATCACTGAGTTAAATATCGTTTCTATATTAAAAATTTAACAAAAAACCATTAATTATTTTAAGTTATAAATGAATTCTTTAAAAAAATGATGCGTATATTTATTAACACTAAAATAGTTTACATTCAAAATTTATATGCAAATTTAATTAAAATTTCGATTAAATTCTTTAGTTTTTTATCTTAATCAACTTTTTTGTAAATTTCTAATTCATAAATTAAATTAAATGCTTGGAAAATTATGAATTAATAAAATTTTTAGTTTTTGAAGGCTATATTTTTAATTTTGGTATCATTTAAAATAACTAAAAATATAACATTTTTGCAATAATAATTTAAAAGGAAAAAATATATTTTTTAAATATTGATTACTCATTGATCCAAGTATTTCTGTCGTAGTACTAGATACGAGCAACAAATACCCAAAGACAGCCTACAATATGAATGCTGAATGCAACAGCGAAAAAGAATCTTATCAACCTCTAAATGGTAGTTTAAATTTTAAAGTAGTCAAATATTTTTTAGTCAAGGGAGATTTAGCTCATTAAAAAGGGTACTCTTATAATACGAAATATTTTATTGTAAGATTGAGTTTTTATAATCTACTAATCAAGGACTGGAAATAATATTCCAAGAATTTGAAATGGGATGACTAATAGCAAATCAAAGAAAAATGATCCCTTAATATATCTTATAATAATTTATTTTCTATTTTCAATAATTTCACCTGCACTGGTAATAACAGCTGTATTCATTTTGACAATAATATCCAAAAGAAAGAGGAAATCAAGTGAATAGTTTACAGTTTATACGTCTATTGAATTATTTATAATTTCATCATTTGGCTTAAAAAATATTTAGTAAGGATTGTAAATAGCAGTGAAACAGTACAAAAGAAAGATTATAGAAGCCCAAACATTTAAAATAAAAGATTCTGGATAAAATAAGCATTTTCTTATTTGCTTTTCTTCTTATTTTTTTTCTAACAAATCTCTACATTTCTCTATTACCTATATTCAAATTAAAAAATGTAAACTACAAACAAAATGATTTAAATAAATTCAGAATTAAGCATTAAAATAGACAAACAAACTATATATAAGTCTTAATCAATCTTTAGTAATATATTAATATTAATAAGCATCCCATGAATTGTTCTATTATTTGATTAAATCTTTATTTTAGCTTTTATTTGATTGGTAAGATCAGTTCATAGGGCTCTCTATGCAAAATAAGCAAAAAATTTTTGAAAAGATTTCTATTTTTGCTTTGATTATTGGTAGTAATTTATTTGAATGGTGGAAATTTACTTTTTTTGGTCATTAATTAATATTTAAGCTTAACTGATTCAATAAATTTGATGAGAAGTTTTAAATTGTTAATAATCATTTTAAAATGAATGAAATATTTACTTAATCTGAAATGCTGAGTGCTTGCATTGAAGTTCCATATTTTTTAATATCGTTGAAAATCTTCCTCATCATGGTAAAAGCCATCAATTAATTTTTAACTTTTTCCCATTTTCTTGCAACTTAAGGTTATAAAGTAATTTATTTTTTAATCTATTTTTGCTATTGAATTTCGGTTAATTCCTTTTCTAGTTCTTGCCTATTAATTTAAATTGTATCCTACAAAATTTTTAAGTCTTCAAGCGTAAAATCATCATAAGGATTTTGAGTTTTAGAAGTTTGTTTTAATTACACAGATTTTTTACTAGCTAAATCATTTGTGTTTTCGTTTTGATTTGTTGAAGTTAGATTTTAATTTGACTAACTAATTGATTTATTGCTTTTTTTCTTGTTTTAACCTCTGCTTGCATCCTAATCCCTATCTTAATAGTTTTCATTTTCGTTTTGTTCTACCTTTGCTTCAGCAAGCAATGTCTACTATCTCTTCAGCTGCTATTCTAAAATGTTATTGGTTAGTTTTCTCCTACTTTTTGATCCATTTGTATCATCTACCCTGAAGTCATCATCTTTCACCAATGTTGACCTTTTTCTATCTTTTTTGCTGTTAGTTGACTGATAAGTTACTTTTTTCTTTGAATTCCTTTTTTTCTTTTTCTCTTTTACCTCTTTATCATACTGCAAACCAAAAAGAGAGCGTCTTCTTGGTTAACTTGGATTTATTAAAAGTTTATTTGAATCGCTCTAATTACTAGGAGATATTTATTTTTCATTCAAATCTATTGGTGTCTACATTGTTCCCTAAATTTACTTTTCATTTTATTGATCAATTGTTTGTTTATTCTAGTTATCTTTCTTTTCTGCCTGCTCATCAGGTATTAATGGAGGAGCTATAATATTAATAAAATGCTATCTGCCTTCCTACTATTTATCCGCAACTTTCAACTAAATCCCTCCTCCATTGCTTTAAAAAATACTGCTATTATTAAAATCTTTATTATTCAGTAATATCTCTTTAGAGCTGCCATCCATAACTCAGCTTTGACTTAACTGAATAAACTCACTTATGAACTGATTATGTATGATAAATTTGTATGATAATACACTAATTATTTAAGTTTCTATTTAATTAACTTTGCAGCTTTACTTACTTTAGTTTTTCTAATTACAAGTAATTAATGAGCTTGGAAATTTATTATTAATTTTTTTAACATCTTGATAAATCTAACTTTATAGTATAAAAAGGGTAATAAAGATTAGTAATAACCAAGTGCAAACAAATTAATAAATATCTCAAAACATAAATAAGCCAGCCATCAATCCATATATTAATTTATTTATTTATTTTCTTGAATTTTTACTAGTTAAATCCTAAATATTTTGATTCTCAGACTATTTAAGATATTATGATAAGGATTTATTTGTAAGAAAAGCACATAATTTACATTAGAAACTCTATCATTTCAATATTTAAAGTAAAATTTGTTTAATAAATTTAATATTTAACATAAACACTTTGAAGATAAGTTTATTAATTTTTAATATCGTTCTATAAAATGTTAATATGAAAAATATTTAAAACAAATCTATAGAACAATCATAATTTTTTGTGGCTAAGCTTGATACACTTTAAAAATATTTTTCTTTTATTTTTTCAACATAAAAATATCTGTTTTTATAAAATACCAAAGTAAAAAAATAATTATGATAAAAACAAAACATATTTAGAATCAAATATTTCACTTAGAATAAAAATTTATATAAATAGAATAAAAAAATCCAGTTTTAATAACTAAATTTATTTACATTTTTATTATTTTTAGAAATATTATTTATTAAAAAATAAAGAAGATTCATGAAAAGCCATGAAAAATAAATTTAAAAGAAAAACTTACTATTTTTAATATAAAAAAATGTAAGTTCTAATTATTTTAATTAATACAAAAATAAAATTTATAATTTTTAACGTAAAAATACTAAATAAAACTTCAAGCTATTTTAAAATTATTTTAGCAGTTTTTATTAATTTAAAAGTTACTGTTAAGCTAAAAATAAAAATAATTTTAATTAAATATTTTAAAAGAACAATTTTTATTTTATTTTAATTATTAATTTTTACTATTTTTTATGTTTAAATAAAAAGATAAAAAATTATTAATAAGGGAAATATTTTGAGCCTTTTCTTATTTAGATATTTCATCGATTATCAATCTACTGGCACTTTATTAATTCATTATATTTAAAAGAAGAAATTGATTAGAAATATTTAAAATATTTAGATGAAATAGACTATTTTAAATAAATCTACTTGTTTATTACATTAACAAAGGAATATATTGAAATAGCGTAATTGAGCCAAATTATTTGATTTTTATGCCTTAGTTTTTAAATAGAAATAACATTATTGCAATTAATTATATTTTATTTAAAAAAATTTCTAATAGATTGATAGATTCAAAGATATAAATTTACGTTTATCTATACGAAAAATTCGGAGGAGAGATGATATTGGCATATTTGAATCACAAATTGATTGATTTAATTCAAGCTTAATTAGATTTTTATAGTGAACTGATATTAAAGCAAGTTATCATTACAAAATGTAGAGATAGATAGTTAGGCTAGAAAAAAAGTAAATTTCAATCAATTTCAATAAAATAAGATTAATAATATAATAAAAATATGATTGAAAAGGATCATTTTGATTCATAGCTCATATATATTTAATAACAATCTAATATTTTATTACTGTTTTTGATAGAATAGCAGAATTAACTAGTAAATTTTTTAAATTAAAACTTTATTAAAATAAGAAATTTATCAACTAAAATATCAAAAAACCAATAAATAATTAAATTTCAAAGAATAAGTTAACTATATAAATAAATATAAATAATTTTCATCAATCACATCAATCAAAGTCATCATCTTCAAAATAAGATTATAGCAAGAAAAAAGTAGCAGATAATTCTAATTCAAAATAGCATAAAAATGGATATTTTCAAACGTGTTGGAACCAAAGCGGTCCAATATCAAATAGATATTATTCTAAATAAGCTCTATATGAATGTAAATGTGCCTGGTTGTGAAATTTCCATCATTTTGAAAAGAGGTAATTGCTCAATCTAAATATTCTTTTTTGTTTGCTATTAATTAATGTTAGATAAAGAAATAAATATCTTTTGTAAAAATAGGTGACCATAAAGCAGAAACTAAAATACCTGCACCTCTTAAAGATAAACTAGCTAAATTTAACAAGCAATAAATAACTGTCCCTACCAAATTATATTGGGATGATAAAAAAAGAGAGTTTCTTGCAAAAAGTGTAATTAATTCATAAATTAATGGATACATTCATTTTTAATAAATATTGAAAATCTGAAATTCAAATTATATAAATATTTTAATGGAATAATTGCTATAATTTATAAAAATAAACATAGGCCGAGCTGTAAATTAATATTATCCACCAAAAGAAAGTAAGAACTGCTGGTAAAATCGAGTTTGATGTTGCAGCTTATGCTAACAAAAGTATAAAAACAATGATGGAATAGAGGCAATTGCAAAAATGTCCTGACACTTCAGCAAAATTGTTATATGAAATTAGAGTACATGAATTCGGTGATTATTCATATTATCAAAAAAAAGAGGAAGAGGAAGAAGAAGAAAGGTAGAAATTTTGATCTAAAATTTATTAAATAAAAAATAGGAACTGTAGAAATTATAAATTTACTTTAGTAGCATAAATTATTTTTTTTCTTTTATTCTTTAAAACAACTGTTTAACTTACTAATTTTCAAGCGGAATCCGTATAATTCATATTATTGTTTATATTAAAGGGTTATCAATAGAACAAAAACCGGCACATCTAACAACCGTGCTAGAGATGTTTCTCCAATGATTGATACAAGTGGTATGAATAGTGCAAGAGGACAAATCCAAGATATAGACAATTTTCCATCAAGTATTCATTTCGCTTTATAGAATAGAAATTATAAAGCAAATATTTATTTAGGATTTATTCAAAAATATTATTTTAAATAAAATATTGCTAAATAAATAAACAAAAAATAACGATTAAAATATTTAAATAAATGAATTATTTAGTTAATTTTGATAATTTATAATTAGGATCTAAGTCACCTATGACAAAAGTTGATCAATAAAATAAATAAGTATCTTTTAGTCGTAATAATTAAGAATATCCATAAAAGTAAGATCATTTTAATTAATTTAATTGTCTTTATTGGTTTTTAAATTAATAATTATATTACCTATTACAGTAATGGAACAATGAATTCTACAAGAGGAAACCATTAGTAGGATGAGTCCTCGTTGAGATCAAATCTATTTTCATAATAATCAACAGCTCAAGCTAGCAAATAAATTAACACGAATGGATCCTCATAAATTTATAATTCAAATACTAATGGCAATTCTACACTCTAAAATGCTATTTCTAACATATCCAAATAGCAAGAATTGACAAACTCAAATCAAATGAGAGACTTATTTAAGCAATAAAAGGAAGAAAATATGAGTTTAAGACAAAAAATTTAAGAGTAAATCATAGAAAACGATAGTGTAAAAATAAATAAAATAAGTTAAACTAAATATAATTAAATACTTTATTTATATAAATAGCTTAAGCAATAAGTTGACAGCTTAAAAAATGAAAATCAAAGGTTAAAAGCTAGAATTTCTACTCTAGAAGGTTTCAATGGACAATCAGTTGGTAAAAATGGGTTTTAGCAAGAAGCTTAGAGTTATGAAGATTAGATTAAAAAATTATATGAAGAAATTAAGACTCTAAAATAACAAAATATGAAAGACACAGTAAGCAAATAACAATTTTTTAATTTAGCATTCCTAAAAATAAATAAATAAACTTTGTCTTATTATATTTAAAAAAAATAAAGAATGAAGAAATGTAAAAGCAGCTAAAGGCACTTGAAGATGAATAAGAAATAATTAAGGATGAACTTAATTTGAAGTTCGAGAGAGAAAAGAGCGTTTATGAAAAAAAAATAAAAGATTTATAATTGACTGTAGAAGAATTAAATCAAAGATTATAAGAAAACCAAAGTGAAATTTCTAAAAAGCAAAAAGACCTTGAATACTTTAAGAATTTAGTGAATAAAAGTTAAAGAGAAGATACTGAAAATGAGAATATGCTCAGCTTGTAGAGATAACTTTAAGAGCTATCATAAAAAAATGCCTAATAAGAAAAAGAATATAGATAGAAAATAAAAGATTTGTAAGAGGAAAATTCAAAAATTAAAAAAGATAGAGAACTTGAAGTTATCGAATTAAGAAGATCTAAAACAGAAAGCGATTTTGAGCTAGGAAAGCTATCTCGTGAGAATGATCAACTTAAAAAAGATCTAAAAGAAATGCAAACAAAATACAACCAAGCAAAGTCTGCTTTACAACAACAATTAAACAAAGAAGGAACTGAAGTTTCCTCATCAAAAGGCAAAGAGCTACAAAATAAAATTGATGAGTTAAATAATAATCTCAAAAAAGTTTCAGTAAGCATTTCAATCATATTAATTTATTTTTAATTAATTTATTTATTTTTAAAAATAAGGTTGAGAGAGGAAACATAGAAATGGAAAGAGATAACTTGAAAAGCTACATTAAATAGAAAGATGAAGAAATGAATAAGCTAAAGTATCAGGTTACTTCTACTGAAAATAGACTGAAAAATACAAAGGAGAGCTTGTGTGAACTCTTAAATGTCATTTTAATGGCAGGAGACAGAGACTTGATAGATGAAGCCGAACCTTATCTAAATGAACCTGAAGAACCAGAGTATGTACCTTAAAATATAACTTCTTCAATGAATTAATATACAGCCGTTACCACCTCTCCAAACACACTTTACACTCCCACTCCATTTAATTTCAATTAATTCACCAATAACTTAATTACTTCTGAATCCAAAACTAATGAAATATATAAAAGTAATCAGTTCTCAGACAAAAGCTTTTTGTGAGATATTTATGCTAGCTAAATTTAGAAATTTTTTTCTTGACATATTTTTTCCACTAAGAATCTAAAGAAACTAACAAATAAATTTACAAATTTAAATAAATAAAATATATTTTTAAATAACCAAAGAAAAAAATTACTTTTATCTAGCCCATCCTTTTTAAATTTATTAATGAAAATTTCTAATTAATTAAATTAAATCTAATTAATGAAGCTGGTTAGGAACCATATTATTCAATTTACCAACCAAATATCAATCAATCAATCAACAAACCAATAAAATAATTAACAAATCTATCATCTTAAATAAAAACTAAAAATTATTAAAAAATTACTTAAATAAGCATTTAAGTAAAAGAAAAGATGAGAGATAATTTATTTATAAACTTTATTAATTTATATGATTATGTATAAATAAATATGTAAATCTAATTTATTTCTTTTTACAAAATGTATTCATTTTTCTAGTATATTTTTATTCACAAAACACTTTCAAACTTACTTAATTATTTTTTATAATATTAATTCAAATAAACTACTACTCACAAAATTATAATAAAATATTTAATTACAATTAATGATGTTATATTTTGTTCGATTTGTCTGGAAAAACTTATAGTTCTATATATTGGAATGTGTTAGAAGGAAACCGATTATGCATTATATTTTATTATTTTTTCTACTATTTCCTTAATTATATCCCTCCCTTATTTTACTAATATTAATAAAATTTTCATAAAATTTAAAAATTTGTAGTAATTTTTTTATTATGTTAATATAAGAAATAAAACCTTTCTAATAATTTTGACTATTTATTTAATCAAACAATAAAACAAAAAATATATTTTTTTATTATATAAGTATAATAAGTTTGTTTCTCTATTTTCATATTTTAACGCTTTACGTCTATAGAAGTGTTATTTTAGTATATTTTTTAGTATTTCATCATTTTAATTTACAATATACCTTAAATTAATTAAAGAAAATGAAATTGTTAGGTCTATTTTTTTTTTGTTTTGCTATTTTGCTGTTTCTAATAAATTTCACACTAATTTATCTTATATTATTTGATACAGCAATTTACTTTTACATAAAAAAATACATCTAAAATTATATGAATTTTGTTGAAAAGATTTGCAAAAAAAAATGATTAAATTTTTAGTTAGAATGGACTAAATTATTGTTTAGTAGAGTCTTTAAAATATTAAATTTGTCTGGATTTTTATTTAAATTAAAAGCAGATAAATTATATATTTATAATTTTAATAAAAAAAACATCAATTAGTAACAACTAAAAAATTGTGTGGCTTTAAATTCGCTTATATTTTTAAATTTAAGGAGAAAATGAACATTTTCTGTCATATTTCTGAAATCACAAAACAATAATATAAGTTTAAAAAGAAGAATAATTAAATTGAAGAAATTTATTAAATTATTTAGCAAATAACTATTTTTCTTGTAATAAATTTGAAATTCCTTTAATATTAATTTGTTTGTGGATTTGGATTGGTGTAAGCAATAAAAATATTTTGAAAATGCCATCACAAAAGTTAATTTTAATAAATTAAAAACTTTTTTGCGGCATTTGTTTATTTCTTAGAAAGAAAATGAGTTACGCCAAGTTTTTTACCTTAACTAGCTTTAATTTAGAATGGAAATAACATGGGATTAATTATTTATTTATTTATTTATTTGTGTGGTTTATTCAAATATGACCTCAAAAATAAATAGAAAAGATTGACTTAAAAATAATAATTTAGGGTTAAACAAAAAAGAAGAAAATAGTATATAAACATACAATAAAAAATCAATAACTTAAGTAATTAAATTATATTTTATATTAAACAATTAATAAAAAAATAAAGCTAATTGGATATTAATAAATATATTTTTAATACCACTCAAAAGGATTTGTAAAGTTTTTAAGAAACATACTATAAAGCATTAATTACAAAAGCCAATAAGTAAGTCACAAAAAGGCATTCAGGTCTCAAGTATAATCAATAAGTCTGATAAAAATTCAAAAGCGTTCAAAATCAAGTTTAAGATTTGTTTATTTAAGGAAAAGCTTCTCATTAACAAGCAATTAAACATTTTTTTAGCAAAAGATTATTGAAATATAGTCATTATTGAAAAAAAAGAACATTTTAGCACCAAAAATAAAATAAATTATTTTTAAGAATAAAAAAAATTTAAATTCGCATTTTATATTTTTATTGAAACATGAATAACAACGTTTAGATCAAAGGAGTCTTATACTAGTCTAAGTCTGCTAAAAAAATGAATACTTCAATTACTCCTCGAAATAGGGATCCATCAAATGGTGGAGGTGGTCTTTCACCAGTACATAACAGAAGTATTTCAAATATGCAAAGCAATTTAAGTATTTAAAATGATAGCAGTAAATGGGTTTAGAGTTCTTAATAGTTAAATTTAAACCATTAGCAATCACTTCCTATACAAAGCAGTTAGAATCAACAGTTAGGATTAACTTCATCGAATTCCCTCAATTAGGAATACAATTAGGGTTCATAATCTGGAAACTAAGCTTAATACTTTTAACAGTAGCAACAACCAAGTGCGAGACAACATATAAACTAGACCCAGTATATAAATAGCATTCTGAATCGCTCACGTTCACCTCTAAATAAATAGCAATCAAATTAATAATAATAAGGTGTATCGCCTATTTCCAAATCAGCAAATAAATATAATATGAGTTAAATTAGTCAATTAATAACTCCATCCAAATCAAATCGCTTAAATACTGAGCAATCTACATCTTCAACATAAGGCAATAACTTAACCATTCAATAAAACTCCAACCCAAGATATCAATAAGCAAAATCACCAAGGACAATAAATCATAGTCTTAATCCCAACAATTTATCAGCAACGATGTCCTCAGCTTATGGCTTAAATAACAATAACAACAGCAGTAATAACAGCATTTCTATTTACAATATGGTATTGAATGATGAAATTAATAATAACAAGTAATTTTATTAGAATCAATAAACTTTAAGAAAAGCAAATTAACAATCTCATAGCTATCATAATCTTTAATAGTTCTTATAGACTAATAACAGTGGTAGCTATAACGCAAATCAAAATGGTGCTACCAATGCAGCAAGCATTACCAACTCTTCAATGATTAACATTACAAATAATGGATCGAACAATTTAATAAACAATAACTCTTTTAACAATTAAAATTTAAATAATTCTTCTTTACTAATTTAATAGCAGTAAAACTAGGAAGTACGTTAATCATCTTCTTTGATTAGGCCTCCTTATCAAGGACCTGGGGATTTCTCTAACAAGAACAATGTATAGACAATTCCTATTTCTATGATACAAAATAGCAGTAGGTAAGATAATAACACAACTAGAATGCAAAATTAAAACAGAATGATTGTAGGTTCAGCAGCTTCAGCTAAATAATCAAGTATTAATAGTAATAACAATAGCTCAGTTCAAAAGACTAATTACACAATGTATAGCAACTGCACTAACTGTGTTGAATTGGAGAAAGAACTCGAATTACTTAGAAGTATTGTTAAGAACTGTTCAAAATGCTAACACAGCTACTTGAGTAACGGAAGCATAAATTTACATAATAACCAAAATAATAACCAGAACAACGATTTAGACTAGGACGATAATAACACAAGCAATTTTAATGGAAACAATTAATACATGATTGAAAAAATATAAAATATGCGTCTTTAAGAATAAATTTAATAGCTTATGAGACAACTTGACTAAGTCTCTATTGAAAGAGATTAGTTAAAGCACAATCAACAAAATATCAGCCAAGAAGTAGTTGAAAAGTTTTAAAAATACGAAGCCTAGATTAAAAGTTTGCAAGCTAACTAATAAAAGAACGATACTAAATTAAGTAGCTACAACATTTTAAAGGATAAGCTTTAAGAATTTATAGATAATTGCAGCTAAGCTTAAAATTCTTCTGGTAAAGTAACCTTTAATTCTCAAGAACTACTTCAAGAGTGTCTTTTTATCAAAGACTACATAAGTTAGTAACATAATTAAATGAGTACATTAAATCAGAGGTAGCTAATTTTAGCTAAGTCACCTTCATAAAATAATAACAACCCTCAGCTAAGTAACAATGCGTTTTAAGATAAAAATATAGGAGAATTGGTTAATCAGCAGCTGCTGCTAGAAGAAAAAGAAAGCAAATAAAACCAATATCAAGCACTACCTTCAGCAATAAAGGCATTAGAGTTAGTACACCGATTGAAAAACATATAACAAATAAATCCCTTCCTACCAAACTAATGAATTAATAAATGAAAAATTAACAAGTAGAGTAAAAGTAAATTGATAAAAATTGTCTAAAGAAAAATCAAATAGTAAAATAAGAGTTTGAATTAATAATTTTCAATATGATAAAAATATATATTTAATAAAATTTAAAGAAATATTTATACATACTAAATAAGTAACTAACATAACAACCATATTTATTAACTGATTTAAAAAAAAACTTAAGTTAAGATATGAATAAGAAAAATTAACTAACCAATAAATCAAACAACCATTTTCTGCATTACAAAATATAAAATACTCATTAAATTAATATATCTAACTATCAATAAAATATAATTATAAAATTAATAAGTCAGTCAGTCTATATAATTTTTTGTAAATTAACTGTTAATCCATTGAATTTTTTTTAAACAAATTATTTTCATTTTTAATATATCTAAATTAAATTTGTTTTAAAATATTGCAAAATAGCAATTTTTTCAAAAAAATATAAAAATGGATGATTCTTCGTTAAAATTAAATATATTAGGTATATTTAATATTTAATATAATTTTAAGTAGATGAATGGAAAATAGAATCTTAAAAAATAAATATTTTTATATTTCTCAAATAAATAAATGATTAATAAACTTAATTTATTAATAAGATTAAAAGCGAAAGGTCATCTTTTTTTAATTTAATAATCAATTCAATATTTAATCTTTTAGTAAATTTTATTAATTTGAATTTTAAAAATCATTTTTATCTATTTTAAAAAGATTTATTATATTAATTATTTTTAACTTTTAATAATATAAAAAAATTAAAGAAAAAATTAACTTTAAATTAAAAAATAATTTTATAAAAGATTTGATTGATTGAAGATATTCACAAAAGAAATATATATTGAGATTAATTTAAAAATTTTAGATAGTTTTACAATTTTATCAAATTTAACTGCTTTTAGGCATAAATATTGTTGAAATTATTTTATGATTTCATTGGTATTTTTTATAAAATGCAAAAGAAAATGTAGGAATTTATTACAATTTTGGCAAATTTATGAAATATTTAGCTAATTTTTTTAAACTTTAATTTTATAATTTCTTTTTTTAGTAGAAAATAAATCTAAAAAATAATTAATTGACTGATTTATTGACAAGCTAAGAAATTTATAAAATTTATATAAGTACTTTAACAAAAAAATGAGCTTTGGAAGAACTCTTAAAACTGAGCATACTAAGGAAATAGACATATAGGTCTGTATATTTGGAGACTCTGCGAGTGGAAAATCTTCAATTATAAGTTGTTTTTGTAATAGGAATGACAATGATTATAAAGACCAGGTTGTAGAACTTGTTAATTTAAATGAAAGATTCTTGATTTAAGAATGCTCAAACAAACAGCAAATTCCCATTATATGTGACAGGAGCACTAATTTAATAATAACTTGTGATTTAATAAAAGTTATCCAAAATCATACGTTAGAATCTAAGTTAATATCTGACTATATAAGCGAATTTAAAGATCTTTCTTCTCATATTATTTTAGTTGGAACTAAATCTGATTTAGTATAATCTTATTAAATGAATATGTAGAATGAGGATAACTTTGATATTTCTTTATAAAATTAGAGAGCTGCTTAATTAAGCAATGATTAAAATTAATTTAAATAATTTTTAGAGGAACCAAAAAGAAATCCAAACTAGAAAAGATCTTCCTCACTGCTTATACAATCAAAGAAACAAATTTAATAACATCCTTCATAGGTTTTAAAAAAGATTGCAAACAATTATGGAATATAATACATAGAGTCAAGTTCAAAAGACAGTAATAGTATAAATCTAATTTTTTAACTTTCTTTAGGAAATATCTAATAAGAGCTTTTTATGAAAGAATATAAGCAAGGAATGAAAAATTAAACTCAAATTAATTAAAAAACAACAAAAGAGAATCCTGTTGTGAATAAAAACATTTCTTCTATTCATTTAAATAGTAA
This sequence comes from Tetrahymena thermophila SB210, assembly GCF_000189635.1. Taxonomy (NCBI): domain Eukaryota; phylum Ciliophora; class Oligohymenophorea; order Hymenostomatida; family Tetrahymenidae; genus Tetrahymena; species Tetrahymena thermophila. The sequence continues at coordinate 664,049 of NW_002476544.1, read as the reverse complement.
TTCTGATGATAAAGAAGATGAAACTTTTTATTATTCATCTTGCTTTTGAAATATTTCTTAAAATTAAATTTTCAAAAATATTTATTTTGTTTTATAATACCAAATATTAATTCTCCAAAATAAGTAAATAACTTCATTTTATTTCAAACATTTTTCCAATAAAAAAACCAACAATTTCATTTTAAAATAACTAATAAAAACAAAAAAGCTTTAAATTTCATTAAAAAAATTTTTACAAATATTTTGTAATTTATTGTGTGCTTATATATGTGTTTATGTTTAAAAGTATTTCTATTAATTATTTAGTTATTAATTCTTTTTATAAAAGAATTGATTGATTGTTAAATTCTTATAATTTGCTTTTTAAGTAACAAATTTTTTTCTTTTTTTAAATACATAAATAACAAAGTATCGGGATACCTTCAAAATTTTAATGTATAAAAGTTTACTTATTATTTTCTTAATTAGAAGCTGAATATTAAGAATATAATAAATACTCTTTTTTGATAATTCTTAGAAGAAAACTTAATTATTAACTGTTTAAAAACTCATAAATATATATGAATGAAAATTTACATAAATATTCAATATAAATTAATATACTGTAAAGGTTCATATATCAAGGGCAACAATATATTAAGGCAGGTTTTTAAAAAATCTTTAATTTTAAAAGTTTAAGTCCATAATTATGAACTACTGATAATAAATAATTAGATAACCTAGATGTATATTAACATAATTAAAGAAAAAAGTTAAAATTACGAACGATTTGCTTAATAAAATATTATTGTATAATATGTTTTATCTTAATATATTATCATTTAATCATAATTCGAAGAAAAAAAAGAACCAGAAAGAAAGATAGAAAAATGTTTGAATAAAACAATGAATAAAGTTAATATTATAAATTGTTATTTATTTGTCAATTTACTAATATAGCTTTTGTAATAATAATAGATTTATTTAGTAGTAAGCATTTTATTATAAAATATTAGCAATAAGACAGTTAAAAAAAAGTAAGTTTATATTAAATTAGTGTTCAATATCAAATTTTATATTTGATTTATAGTCAGATCATTTCTTATGATAAACTATAATAATTATAAACACATTTAATTAATTAAATCAATTTATATTTGCTAATATTAATTTGTTAGCAATCTAATTAAATAATAAATGAGTGAAGGATATGCGGTAGATTCAAAATTAGATAAAGATATTTAACTTTAGAATCTCTACCATTAAGATTTAGCAGTAAAATATAAGCCATATCATTCTTATCTCATCCTTTTTATTTTAAGGAAGCTAGATAAATACTAACTAAAAAGCAACAAGATAGAAATAGATATGATTTGTAAAAGTTAAGAGAACTTTTGTGTCCTAAGTTAGCATATTTATTAGTACTATTCAAGAATAATAAAACTTGGATACTAGATTAGCTTTTTAAATAATTATAATATAGGATTTATCAAAAAGATTAGATTGTTTGCTCTATAGGTATACATTTAAAAGGTTACATTTATAATATTTATTTATATAATTTTTCAATTAGGTGAGAAATCGTTAGAATTTTACTTAATTTTACAGGGAGAATGCTCTGTAATGATCAATCTGCATGATTAAAAGTAGAATAAGTAGAGTAATGAGTAAAATATTAATATATCCATTGCAAATTTAGTAGAAGTTAAAGTGCTTTCTTAAGGAATGTCTTTTGGAGAAAGGGGTTTGATTGAAAACAGAGGAAGAACAGCAACAATAATAGCTAAAGATGAAGTGCATATGCTGATTCTAAATAAAGAATCATTTATGAGGATATTAGGTAAATTAAATAAGTTTCACCTGGTTAAGTTTATAATTAACTTCGAAATTTATTTATCTAATAGGGACTTATGAAGAAAACAAACTTGCTTAAATTGTTAATTTGTTACACAGCTTTGAATTCTTTAGGAGGTGGGGCAGAGGAAGCTTAAAGTGGATTTATTATAATGTATTAGTCAAGAAATGCAAGTTGGGAGAGTATATATACTAGTAAGGATAACAAAGTGAAAATATGTTTATTATTATTGAAGGTGATTTTTCTGTAACTAAATCATTTCTCATATCAAATGAAATGCAAGATTAGAATAAAACATCTAAAATATATCTTAAAAAATGTAAAAATAGTAAATATTTTCTCTCTAAAGAAGCACAAGTAAAATAAATAAAAGTTTTATAAATTATTTTATTCATTACATTTTTTTAAAGATATGTGTTCTTTCTAAAGGAGAAATTTTTGGAGAAGATGACTTATACTTATAATAAAATAGGAGCTACAGCATACGTTGCTTGACTCAAGATGCTATCCTATGGATAATAAGCAACAAAGTAAATATTGTTAAATAAATTTCAATCACGTGATTAGAATAAATATAGAAAAAATGATAATAAAATACATTTTAAATATTTTTTTAAAGAAAACTAAAGAATATATTTGTAAGTCAATGTAGAAAAATAAATTCTTTCAAATAAAAGGTTTATTTTATAGGGTAATTTTGATCAAAATGCATTTACAATAAGCTTGTTAAAAACAAAATTTTTTGATAATCAGTAAACTTTAAACTTCATCCAAAATTATTATTGATAATAATTACAAAAGAAAATTTTATTAATTACTTTCAAAATGATAACAAAATTAATTATTTAATAGGAGGGAAATAGGGAGGGGCACATTTAATTTCTCAAATTTTAATGGGAACACTTTCAATATTTTGAAATAATAATATTAAAAAATAAAATAAATGCATTTCACTTACAGCCCCTCATTTCTAAGTTATTTTCATTAATCAGTTTTTTTTAATGAAAATGATTTTTTATACAATTTGAGATTTATTTTTTTAAATATTTTTTAATTTTAGATTTTTAATGCTAAAATTCTTGATAAACCTTATGCAGTACACTATTTGGAAAATAATGCAAAAACAAAAATAGAAAGATATGACTAAATGTATCAATAAATAGTATAAAATTAATAAGATACTATTATTCATAGAAAATTACATTTAAGTCCTGAGAGAATTAAACTATATAAGGAATGTTTTACTTAGAAGACAGATATCACATAAGATTAGACTAAGTTTGAGAAATAAAAATAAATTTAGCATATACCAAACTCGCTAAACTCAACTAATAATTATACATATTAAAATGAAACTTAAAATATAGATATGAGTATTGATTATACAGATTCAGAGTATGCAATTAATTCAAAATACGGAGATTCAATTTAACTAGATTCTCTACCAAGTCTCACACCTTATTCTTATACAAATAAATTAAAAGCCCGTTATAATTAAAAGCAAAGGAGTTAATCTATTTCAAATGAATATCAAATAACTGAGGCTTTTACTTTGAACACTCCAAAAGAAAAAACTTCATTTACTTAGTTGTTGAAATTAGAATAAACATCTAGAAGCAGAAATTAAAATAATGTGGAAACAAGTGCAGCAGAATCTCCAAGCAGAAGTCCGAAAAATAATTTTTCTATTATCAGTAAAACTGAGCAAGCAAGGTCAAATATGTAAACCCAGTTACCTTCGATTAAAGATGATAAATAATGTGAAAAAAGTATTATAAACGAAGAAGATATACAGAATAATAAAGCAGTCGAGCTAAAATATGAATAGTCAAAAAAAAAGTTTTACAAAGAGTCAGGAGATTCTTTAATGGAGCAAATTATTTAAAGCGATAAAAATGCTAAAAGAAAGAACAGCAAAGTTAAACTTAACAAATTATTTAATTAGTTATAATATGATAAAGATGTATTTTAGTTGTAAAATCAGTAAAGAAAATAGAAAGATTAGCAATATGAATAAGATTTAATTAGCTTAAACTTCATTCTCAAGGGAGATTACATAAATAGAGACATCAAATTTAGCAAAACAGAACTTAAATAAGATTTGAAAGATGCAATAGTAATTGACTACAAAGTTAGATCAAGATCATCATACAAAATTAACCAAAACAATAAATCATTTGACTGCAATAATAATAGTGACAGTTGCAATAATACCAGATCGCCTCACAAAGTTTCTTTTTCTAAAAATGGAAAAAAGAATTAGTTTGACAACAAATATATTTTTACTTTGATTTGAATAATTAGATAAAAAATTGATATTAAATAGAATCTTAGATACTCTATTTAAAATAAGCAAACAAAACTTGAAAAATAATGAGAAAAATTAATAAAAAACAAATAATTAATTTTCATTGAGAATTTAAAAAATTTTTAACAGCATCAAAAATATCCTAAAAAAACCTATTTCTAATTTGTTCCGATCTATTGAACGAACAATAAATTATCTCAAACTTAAATAATAAATTACTAAAACAAATAAATCATCATAAATAAAATAAATTCAAAATATCAACTTATTTCAAAATAAAAAACAAAATAATAACTCTAAAATACTTAAAACTTATAAATTAATAAATAGTTAACATCAAACATACTTAAAACTTCATTCTTATTTCATAAAATTTTGTTTATTTTTAGAAGCTAAAAAAGGTCTTTTGACTTAATTAAAATATTATAAAAATTTTTTCAATTCTGTATCAAAATTGTATAAAAAGTTATAATCTATATCATAATATTTTATTTATAAAAACCTTTAATTAATATTTTGATATAGATAAGCTAAAATTTATGTATTAAATCAATAATTTTAGAAGTTTGTTTTGATATTTTGAGATTAATAATTTTTTTACTTTTTTAATGAAAATATAAAAATTTTGAAAATATGTACTTAATAATACTTATTTATCTTGCGTGCAATATTTCATTTACCTTTTATTTCTTTTCATTTAATAATTAAAAATAAATATAAATTAATCTACTAAATAGATACTTATAACTTATTAGAATATTTAAAATTAAATTTTTAATTTAAAGTAGAAAAAAATAATTTCATTAATTTGGAGTTTTAACAAAGGATGTCTTAAAATAAACTTATCTAAATTGAGTAGTTCTTACTTGTTTACTATTTACTGATTTTTGAAATTTGTTTGGCTCTATTAATTAGAAATTTCTTTGTTTATATTTGATACATAAATTAGTAAATAAGTATTATCATTGTAAGAAAAATTTGTTAATTATTTATTTGCTTAAAAAACACCACTAAGAAAGTAACTAAGGAAGGATACTTTTCACAATAGCTTAGCAGTAATAGAAAAAAATATTTAGTAAATGCATTAAATAAATAGCAATTACAATAACAATTAAATGATTCCTCAATAATAAAATAACTCTGTTAGAGCTTACTAAAATCCATAGCAGCAATAATTCTAATAGCAATAAGAAAATAATAATGGAGCTTAGCAAAGTTAAAATGCTTTCGCTCATATTCCCTCAGGTTAATTATTAAGTAGCAATTACTAGTATTAATAATAACTATAATAGATATTTATTTTAGAACAAGAATGTTTGGGCAAATGTAACGATTGGTTTTTGAAAAACAATGTGAGATATAAAATTACTAATGAATAAGTTAGATTTTCAACTATGCTCGAACTAGAAGTTTTTGTTCTATAAACAAGAAATCGCATAAAATAATCACAATTTAATTGCATAAAATATGGATCAATATTCGGAGTCTTTTTAGGAACCTTGTTCTTCTATTTAAATAGATAATAATAATTTACTGGAGAATCTGTCTTTAGAATTAATGGTTTATCTGCTTTCGGTGGAGGCTTATTTTGTTATTTATTATCCAAACAACAGACTATTTCTGAGCTTGTCTCACACCACAACACAAATATTGATTTCCCTAAATTCGAGTTATATTTTGAATCTTCCCTACAAGACATTTACAAGCTAAGAAAAAAATTAGTGGAATGATTTAATGAAATACCTTTGAATTATTGGCAGATCACTAAAGTTAATTCTATTAATTGTATAATAAAATATTTAGTATTATTTACAATCTATACAAAATCTATATCTTTAATATCAATAAAATTAATTAAATTATCATTACAATTTAATTCTTTTCCAATAAATAAGTTAATATTTATCTTTAAAATATCAAGCAATATATTAAATTAAGAATAAAAATAATTATTTTATTTAATTTATTATTCTTTCACTCTCATGGCTATGTTTATTTCATAAGCACAAACAAAGTTGGTTTTTATTGAAATAATAAAATATATAAAATCTAATTTAAAATTTTTAAAGATTTTAAAATAAACCAATAAATATATAACAACTAAATATGGTCTTTTTTAAACAAGGAAATCATTCAATATACAAAAAATATTTCAAATGTGGTTCTTTAATCTATTTTTCTGTAACCAGCAATCATAATTTAAAGACAAAATTAGAAACAAATAAAAATACTAATTATGTAAAAGAATTTATTTAGTAAAAGAGAAAAATCCAAATCATGAGCTAAGTGTAAGAAAATGCTCTTTCTATATTTTTAATCTTATGCATAAAAGTATTATAAAAGTTTAAATAAATTCATAAAAGTATATTTTAATTTTATCAAAATCTGATAAATTTTATTTTATTAATATAAATTATTACTGTTTTTAATCAAATATTTAATATTTTTACAATGAATTTACTGCTAATGACCTTGCTTTTATTCATTTATTATCTATTGGTATCTCTTTATTATTTTTAATTGTATTTTATTAATTCAAATTTTTAAAAGCTTTGTGGAAATAAAATACACAAAATAATGTAATATTTACCTTTTTTTCTCATATATGAACACATTATTTAATTAAAACTCATTTTTAAAAAGTTGAAAATTATCACTCACAAATTATTAGAAATTTTCTTTTTCAATCAATGTAAAATGTAAGAAACTACAGTAGATTGTATTAAATTCTATAAATAATAAAATTTATTAACTTTTACCAACAAATTAAAAATATTTTTTTTAATGATAAAGAATATTTTTATATAAAATCATTTTAATCATTATTTTTTTAAATATCTTCTTACTTCATAAAAATAAATTATAAACTACCACTAATCAGTCCTTTTTTTGTGGTTATAATTTTATTATAAATAAAATTATTAGATTTGTATTATCTATGGCTAATTTTTAAAATTGTAATTGGGTGTTTATGACAAATTAGGAAAAAATACAAATATAATTAATAATAAATAATGATCTAATCGATTTACATTTTTACAAAATTATGCTTTATTTTTAAGAATAAAAGAATTACCAAAAGAATATTATGCTTTTTCGTCCTCATTTTAATAATATTACAAAATTATCATTTATTTATAGGTATTAATTCAATCATAGTTATAATTAAAAATCAATTAAAAAATAAATAAAAAATATTTTTATTCTTTAACTAAAGTTGGAATTACTTTTTTGAGAAAAAAATAAGTATTTAAATGACATATATGAATCATACAATTAATCTATCATTTTATGAATTAAGTAAATATATTAATAATTTTTATTTGAAATGAAAATGATTGATTAGAAGAACACTCTTTTTTATTAACTAAAATAATCTTAGAGCAAAATTTTCGCTTTATTTAGTGATAAACAAATTACTTTTATAGAAGAAAAATAAGATTAAAAATCAAACAATACCCATCAAAAATTTTAAAATTAGCAGCTAAATAAATGTGTGATTTAAATTGCATAATTCCAAGATTTATTTAATTTATTTACTTACTTTTTCTTAATAATTTTTTATACAAACAATTTCTTTTTTATTTAATTACACCCATATATAATAGATAAATGTATTCCAAATTTTGATTGATTGATTGAATGAATGAAATAGTTTAAAAGATAATTGCATGAATAAGTTATTAACATTCCCTCTATTATATTCTTAAATTTTTATTCTTTTCAGTTAAGAATTCTAATAAACTTCAAATGATACATGTATATTGTATTTTTGCAATAGAATTATTAAACCAACCAGATAAAAATAGATAATGATTATTAGCTTTTTTGAACTGAATTATTTGTGAAAGAGAGAAAATATTTATAGATTACTCTTTTTTACTAGAAAAAGAAAAATACACATTAGAATACACCCAATTACTTAATTTAATCATTAAGAATATTTGGTTTGAGTTTACATTTGTATAAATTTAAACACTAGATATACTTTTAAATTATTTCAAAATACTTATTTCTGTAATATCAACTATTTTTCTATTATGTTTTTAAAAATGTTAAGAAGTTTATTGTATTATTATGTTGTTTCTATAATATTAATGTAAAATAACTTATTTTGTTACTTTTTAGTTCTTTCTTAGTAAATATAACATAAAATTTACATATCAATCTATAATAGATCTAAAATTTAAGATAGATTTTTCTTAAATAATTATTTAATAAATTGGTATTAAATATATGCCTAAAATTTAATCCTAGTTATATATATAATACATAAATAATTTAAAAATTAAGATCAAACAAATTAAATAAAAAATAAATAGCACAATATAAATGGAATTAAATCAATAGCTGAATAATCTTTCGTTGTAGCAATAACAATAATAAGAAGAAGATATCTACGATGTTATTGTGATTGGCTCAGGTATTTCAGGCTTAGCAACTGCTCATAACTTAGTTAAAAATAACTATAAGGTTAAGATTTTAGAAGCTAGGAGTGTTTATGGTGGTAGAATTTCCAAGAATGAAAATCTGGCCAACTTTGCAGTAGAGACTGGAGGAGAAGAAATCCACCTTAGGAAAAGCGCTTACTTCTAGCTAGCAAAAGATATGGGAGCAGACATCATATCTGAGATAAGCCACAGCATTTATTTTGTAGAACACCCTGAAAAAGAAGAAATGATTACTGAAGATGATTTCTTTGAGCAGTTCCCTCAATATGATATTTGGGACATGACAGAAAAAGAATACGATCAACTTTCTTTTGATGTTTCAATTAAGGATTACTTAGAAGAAAAAAAAATCTATAGTAAATGTGGAAAATTCTATCAAAATTTACTTGGCACAGAAAATGGAACTTAATTATCTAAGATTTCATGGAAAGGAGTCTAAGAATATGATAAGTTAGTTGAAAAAAGCGATCATTCAATGATCACAAATATGTCCCATTATGATGTAATCACAAAGGCTTTTGGTGATGTGCTACCTCTTATATAATATAGCTCTCCAGTTAGCAAAATCGATTATTCTGATGAAAAATCAATTAAAATAACCATTAAAGATGGAAGAACCTTCTATTCTAAGCAAGTTTTAATCACAGTAACAATTAGTTAGCTGAAAAATAATTCTATTGAATTCATACCTTCTCTCCCATAAAACAAACTTGATGCAATTAAAACAATAAATTTTGGCATATCTGGTAAATTGCAATATCGTTTTAAAGAGAGATTTTGGCCAGAAAATTTCAATTCTATAATACTTTGGGACCATGATTTCGGTATGACTTGGAATAGCAGTCTTTGTAAGGACAGATCTAAAAGTAATGTGCTAACAACTTTGTTAGTAGAAGAAGTAGCTATCAAAGTAGAAGATGAATAAATTAGAAAAGAATTAATTTCTACTTTTTTGAAAAAGCTAGCAAAGCTTTTTAAGAACGATAAAATTCCTGAACTTCTTGAAGATCATATCTATACAGGTTACTCTACTAAGGAATACATAGAAGGAGGATATACAACTCCAACTTTACACTGGACAAAAGAAAGACAAGACTTGGCAGAGCCTTTATAAAACAGACTATTTTTCGGTGGTGAAGCAACCAGCATTTTAAACCACTCCACGATTCATGGTGCTTATGAATCTGCTTTGGTTTAGACTGAAAATATTTTACTAAGCAATAAAAAATGATAATTTATCAAATATTTCTATTTATTTAATATTTTATAATTATTTACTTATTTTGTTTATTGTTCATTAAATATTCAGTGTAAAAGTGCAAAAAAATAAATTTTGTATAAATTATATAAAAATAAAACAAAAATCAATTAATATAAATGAATTTAAATAATAAATAAAAATAAAAAATTAGTTTATTTTGAATAAATATATATACCTTATTTATATAGATATTTATTTAAAATTCTATAATTATTTTACTGAAATAAATAAATAAAGCCCCACAAAGTAAAAAAAAAAATTAGCAACAGAAAATGTAAAAACGAAGAAAAGAAGTAATTATTAATTAATTAAATTCACAGTTGCTACCCTTTTTTATGATTTACAACAATTGAGGATATTTAAATTCAAATAATAACATGATAAAAATGAATAAATATAATTCTAACTAAAAAATATAAATCTGATTTTTAAATATTTCTAAAAAAACATAAATAACTTTTTATTTTAAACTTAACTTTTAAAAATTTTCTTGCTATTTTAGAAAATTTTCATTTATAGCTTTTAGCAAACAATTTTAGATATTCTTGATATAAATCATCTCCTAATCCATTTTATTTACCTACATTTTTAAGAATTGGTTCAACAACTATTTAAATCAATTTATCTGTGGCATCATTAGAGTCAATATTTAAGCCTTCACATTTTCCATTAGTAAATGCAGAAATTTCTTCAAAGTTACTTTTTGCTCCTTCATCCAAATAGAAGCTATGTATAGGAATATTAGCTGCTTTTAGTTTTTACATTTCTTTTTTGTAGTCAGTTATCTCTGAATATTTTGTTGTTTTCCAATAGCTTTCTCCTCCATATTTTTCTCTATATTATTTAATTGAAGACATACTTTTTGAAGGAGCATCTGCAAGCAAAATTATTGCTGCTATTTCTTAATTTTAATTTTCTTAATTTGCATGTTAAAAACCTATTTCAACTGCTTCTTCATAATCTCCTCCTCCTGCAGGCTTTACTGTATCTAAAAATAAGCGTAAATTATCAACTTTTGATTCCCATGGAGAAGCTTGTAGAACACCTTCTTTTTGATCGTAATCCCTATAAACTGCAAATTACAGCTTGAAACAATCCTCTGGAATATTTTTTTTAGTATTTTTGATAATTTTACAAGATCTTTCGAACATTTCACTTACTGTTGTTTTAGCTTTATTTAATAAAGGTCCCATAGACCCTGTGCCATCAACTAAACAAAGAATACGAATTAGATTAGGTATTTCATTTGTACCTTTATTTTTGCTTGCTAAGAACTCTTTAATAAATTTTTCATCCTGTTCTAACATGGCCTATACAAATTTTTATCCCTCCTCATGATCTTTCTTTATTTGTTCAATAAATTTGTTTCTATTATCATATTCTTAATCCTCTCTTAGTTTACGATATTCACCTAGTTTTTTGTAGTGGTTATTATTATCTCTCATGTCTTTTAGTGCTTATTCATATCCAGGTCCTATAACCCTTTATAGCTCTTAATCCAAAAGAACCAAACTATAAGATCCAACTTATCCCTACCTAGCACTTCTGCCCATAATTTAAACCTCTTCAGATTTCTTACTTGAATAAAATGTTTAAATAACATGTACTCCTCCACTATTTAACACTTTTTAGTCACGACAAATAAAATCTGTTCCACGTCCAAATGAAGAAGTTAGGAGAGTTATTTACCCAGAAACAGTAGCTTTCTTAATTAATTGTTATTTTTTATCATTATTAGTTGATACTTCTTCTGTAATAATTTCAACATCCATCTTAATGTCTTTCATTTAATCAGACTAGTAGAAATTAATTAGCTTCTATTTTGATTCAAAGAAAACCAAAACGGATCTTAGATTTTTGTCAGAACCATTTCTGTTTAGATTTCTCTCAATTTCGTTTCTAAGTACCTTAAAATAATCATCTTCATCTTCAACATGTGTATCATCTTTTTCTGCGAATTTACGGTTATTTTTTCCAAAAACACTTGGAATATAAGTATCCTTAGTTATATTATATATTTTTTAAACTATGTTTTTTTCTGGTACACTCAAAGTTTCTAATGTACCTGTTACTCCCACAATACAATCAAATTTAAATGGAATTTCGGAATAGGAAAAGCTGCCACATTTTATGCTTATAAATGTATTTTCTTTTAATTTACTTTCACTTACTCTTTTTTATTCTAATTCATAAAAATAAGCAAATAATGTTTTATAGCCATAAGTGATATCAAATGATATACCATCTTATTCTTAGTAACCTATTTATAGATTTTAGACTACATATTTATGCTCGAAGTTTCTAGAATCTGATATCATGTCTTTTATAGATTCATCGATTATGCAATTCAAATTTTTAAATTTACTAATGCACTATTAGTAACACTCAGTTTCTTGTACTTCCTTAAGAGAAAGATAGTTACTCCTTCTATTCCATATAAATTGAGCAAGATCTATAATGCATTAATCTTATAAACGTGCTATGGGATTATAAAGTTTACCATAAAAATCTTATGAAAAGAAAACATCTACTTCATCAATCAATAAAATTTTTGGTTTTCTTTATTTATCTTTGTCAAGGCCTTTACTTCTTCCAGAAAAACCATTAGTAATATAATTAACAGCTAAATCACGAACTTATCCATTCTCATTTATAATTTATTCACATATTTTATTAAATATACCATATTTAATATTAGGGGTGACTCCAAGTGTGTTAAATAATTATACAAAACTATTGTAATCACGTTGGCTAAGATACTCGCTATAGCAAGCACAATAAATATCCATATCAAATAAAGCGAATGTAATAGAAGTAATAGCTAATATTATTGATTTACCCTCTCCTGTACCTAATTATACTAAATTATTATAAAGATTGTCCTTACTATATCCTATCCCTATCAAACGGAATATAGAAATAACTTATCCTGCATGAGGTTTTAACAAATAGTTGTGTTTATTTTCTAAATCGGCTACTTCTTTAAAGTATTATGTATTCAAAAGAGTCCATAATGCAAATAAATTAGCAACCAAAGATGGTAATTTTTATCTCAAAGAATTATCCCAATTAATTTTTCCTTCCTTCATTTCTACTTTTTTATTTGTAATCTATTTAGTTTTTATCACCAGATCTTCAATAATCTCTTTATCTGTCTTAGTATTTTTCTCTACATACAATAAATTTTTTGTAACTATTTCTTAGTATTCTTTTTCAAATTTCATATACAGTTCTTTGAGCTTTGTTTTATCTATTTCATCACCTCTAATGTTTTCAATTACATAATCAATACCATGCTTTTATGTACTTTCGTTAAAAATTGAAATAGAAACTCCTTTAAAGACTTCACTTTCTTCTATAATAGCTGCGCCATATCCATTTTCATCATCTTATAAATGAGCTGCTAACTTAGCCATTTTCATAGATTTAGATTCTTTGTCTTTAAAATATTTATTTTTTAAAAAATTATCTAGTTTTCCAGAAATCTTTTTCTTAAATGGATGTAAATTTTCAGAGTGTTTTTTCATTTGAATAATGTTTTAAGCGACACTGTCAACATTTTCTAAATCAATGTTATTTTCTATTTTATCTATTCTCTAGTCAATTTTATCATTAAGTTCATCAATATGTTTTTCAACTGGTATAAATTAGTTAACATTATTCTTTAAACTCTCAATATTCTCATAAAACTGATTAATTTGTTTATAATCCTTATCTTAAATCTATGAGTCTTCTTTTCTTAATACCTAATAAACTTTTTCTTCTTCTTCTTCAATTTTCTTTACTATAGTTGGAATGCATTCCTTTTCATAGCATTCAGGTTCAAATTTAGTTTCTTTAAAGTCAATTTTGGCTTCTTGTGCTTATTTAAGTGTTTATAAACCTTTTTATATCTATTTGTAGTAATCATCCTTATTTAGATCTTAAATGAAATTAAACTTCATAATATCGTTTTTAGAATCAAATAAACGATTAGCAAGTTTTTCCATGCATTCTTTAAAGCTTACACTTTTTTCTTAAATAGTGGCAATAGCCTTTGGTAACTATTCGAAGCAAGAACTCAAATTATTTACTTTTTAAAAATCTTTTTTTAGCTTTTAAACTAAATTTTCCCATTTTTTAATTGTTGTAAGATCTTTTTCGATATGTTGTACTTTATCATTATTTAAGTCTTCATCAAAATTTTTGAAAATATCAATAAAGAAGGTTTGTAGAATTGAGCAAAATTCCTGTAAAATTTTATCAAAATCACTTGATAACAATTATTCCTTGTAGTCTTTAATAGTTTACAACAGATTCAAGAATAATTCATACTCTTTCTCATATTAATCAGTGTTGTCCTCAAACTTTTCTATGCATTTTAAATTATTCACCTTATTTTTCATTTCTTCTTTTATTGTGTTTGATACTTTCTCAAATTAAGATTTTATTTTTTCATCATTTTCAAAATGTTTATTATATTCTAAAAGTTTAATGGCTTTTTGTACTCCATCTTTAGGTTTACCACTTTCCATATCTTCTTAAAATTTACTAAGTATAGATTAACATTCTTCTTAAACTAATTTTCTCATCTTATCTTCAAAATTATGCATTTTTTATGCTTTGCACTCATCTAAAAATACTTTTTTCCTGTCTAAATCTTCACATGACTAAAGTTCGTTAAATTAATCTTCAAAGACTTTCCTTCTCTACTCATTTTATTATTTAGAAGTATCAAATTAATCTTTTAATGCTTATTTTAATTCTTCAGGTACTGAGTTCATGAGAGTTTCAACTTTTAAGATTTGTTATGATTGTTGACTTGAATCTGAAGATTAATAATCTACTATTTGTTGTCTTACTTTAATGATAAGTATCTGCTATAAATTTGTATAGCACTCTGCATATTTAAGGTTTCTACCTTTAACCTTACTGAGCTTTTCTAAAATTTATTTTGGAGGGTGAAATATAAAATCTTTTTCATCTTCATATTTAGTTGCTGTTATTTCTTCTACTTTTTTTTCTAGATCACTCTATAATTAATTTAATTTATCTTTATTTTTTTTATCTTTACTATGAGCAGCTAATAATTATAAAATTTAGGTAATATATTCTCTCTTTTCTTCAACTTCAAAAAAGTCAGATTACTTTAAAAGTGCAGTAATGCTTTCTAAAAATTTTGAAATCTTTTGATCAATATCTGAAATTATTGATTCTATTTCAGTATCAATAGTTTCCAAAAAACTTTTTTCAAAATATTCTTTAAAAGAAGACTTTGATTTTTTAATTATTTCAATAGTTTTAATTATCTTCATGATAATATCTTTTTCAATTTAATTTCCAAGTGCTAATGCATCTAATTTAGCCTATTCTAACAAAGTTTCAGTTTGATATTAAAGTTATGCCTTTATCTAATTCATAGCTTTCTAATTTACAGGATTATCATCGAGTTACATTAATTCAGTTTTAACTGCAACAAAATCATTTTTTTCTATTGCTTGTAATATTTTTTTGTAATTATCTTTGAATTCATCATTCAAAGCATTTTGCTTAGACTAGTAGAGGTTGAAAAATTTATTTTCTTCAAATTTATTATCAGTATGACTTAATAGTTTAGATATAATAATAGATTTTGCTAATTTTTATTTATCTATCGTAGGTTAACTCATATCATGACTCAATTCTATGTAATACTATTACATCCTATTTTTTTAATCTTGAATCAATTAATTTGGTTAAATCAACGAGCTAGTCTCTTCATATTTTTATAAGCTCATTAATTCTTGAATAAGTTCTGATAATTATAAAGCACTCTAAGTCTTTTTTTTTTCATCTTATTCATGTAAATCTATGATATTCTCGTAGTGATTAAGGATTTATTAATTTTTGGATTCTTTGTAAAATGCTAAAAATTCTTTCAATTATTCCAATAAAGTATTAGCGTCATCTCTTGTCCACTTATTTTAGCAGGCAACACGAATATAATTAAGATAATCTTCAATTTTACTTCCATCAAGCTTTACTAATAAACGTTATCTATTTAATTGTTATTCCTTTTATTCTGATTTTTCTAATTCTTATTTTTCTTCTTCCTTATCTTTAACTTAGAAAAGCTAACCACCAGTACTAGCTGCATTTATTAATTCTTTTACTTAATTAAAGACAACTTATACTGATTTTTTAAACATAGAGCATGCATTTTCTCTTAACTCTGTTAATTTAGAATTGTATTCTTCAAACAATATCATTGCTTCCAATTCTTTAATCAATTCAGAAGCTACTTAGATATTTCCATAATTCTTTTAGCTTAAATCTATTTCTCCTAGTTTTTAAATGATTTCAAATTAAGAATACTTCAAAAGCTCTTATGATATATGAGTTATAGTTTAATCATAAGCTCCTTTATTTACATCGTTCATCCATTGAGCACATTTTAATTGATTTAAACAACGGTAAATCTTTTAGAAGTCTACTTTCTTCTTATCATGCTAGAAATCACTCAAAAGTTATTCTACATCTCTTTTAATTTATTGCATTAATGACTATATTTCCTAGATAGATTTGTAGTAGGTATCAGCAGTTCTATTCTCTATTCCATTTATTTTTCTAAATTAATCCATCTCCTCTACAAGGTTTTTTAATTAAAGAAATGCCTAATCTGGTTCTTTTCTAAGAATCTCTTCAATCTTTTTGCTAATCTTTTCAAATTTTTCTAATAAATTTTTAAAAAGATTGTTTTTTTGATTTTTAACATAATCAATATTAATATTTTAAGCAAGTAGTAAATTCTTTTCAGCATTTTCGATAATTGAAATTTATTCATTTATAATGTTAATATCTTCGTCTTTTAGTAATTATAATTTCAAAATTTCAATTACTTCTTAAACTGATTAGTCTATTCTCGTTTTAAATTAATCTTTGATTCTTTCTAATTGATCCAAAATAGGCTAATCATCTAAGTGATTTTTAAATTGCTTTCGATATTGAGTTATTTTATAAATTGCTTGAGCTAGATCATCAAAATTTTTGTTTTTTAATGCTTGAATACAAGAAGCAAAAACATCTTCAATTTATTTTTATATCTTTTAACACGCTTCATTATATTACTACATTACTTCTGGAAAGTACTCAGAAATCAGCTTAATATTACCTAGATTAACTAAAACTGAAGTTTGAATGATATTTTCTTGGTCAAAAACTTCAGCAAGCTTTTTAATTGCAAACTTTAATTGATCAATTAAATCATTAGCATTGCTAGTATGAGCACCTAAATGATTGTTTTTTAAGCTTTATATTTATTAAAACTTTTAAATAAGTTCTTAATATTACCTTAGATAATTTGTATCTAATTTGTTGTTGTTGTTTATTTATTAATTTAGCTACTCAGTAGCATTTTCATATTCTTTCTTGATAACATCCTTAATATAATTTACACAATACTCATAAGTTTATTTTGTAGATTCTTAACTTAAGATGTCCATTAAAAATTTTAGTTCGTCTAACTTAAAATTAATTAATTCATACTCACTTCTACTTAGTGCAGAAATTATAGTTTATTGTGTTTTTTATGTATACTCAGTAATTGCAGAATAAGAATTAGTTGTTATGGAAAATTTGAAAACGGAACTAGGATCTAAAATTCCTTCCTGTTTAATTAGGCTTTTTAAAATTTCAGCTGGATTTCCTTTAATAGGATCTATTTTGTTACATGATTTCTTAGTTTTTTCAATCATGTCTTCAAATAGACTAACAAAAGCTTTATCAGATTTTTCTTCTATATTTGAATCAAGACTTTTTTTAATATTGATTAACTCAGAATTAATATTATAATCTTTAGGATATTTTGAAAATAAATAAGAAAAGGAGCTTAATTTATCTTAAATATCTTCAACAAATCCTACCAGTATGTGAGCTAATTGCTTAATGCCTTAGCCTCTATCACCTTAACTCTTGAAACTTAGTAATATTACAGGTCTCACACTCTTGCATTTTTTTATTGCTTTAACAATTCCTAAGCCATTTGCTATATCTACTTCTGGTCCAGCAGTGTCATCAAAACCAGGTGAATCACATAAAATAATTGAATCGTTTGAAGGAATATTAAGGTCTTTAAAATTAATATTTACAGGTGTAATAAAACGAGTCTCAGAGGTAGCTGAAAATCCTACTTTTATTTTTTAAAGTGTCTTATTCTTTATTTTAACAGGACCTATGTAATCATAAAAAGTACCCTCTTGTATTTAGATTCTTTTCTGAGCCATCTCTGAGCCAGCTAAAAAGTGAATAGTAGTAGATTTACCTGCTCCTGTTCCACCTAAAAGTATAATAATGTCTTATCCTTCTATAACTTTAGCAGCTTTATCTGCTTCATGAATCAACCTTTTCATTTCGTGAATATTTAAAGGTCTTACCTTTTTAATAAGCTTATCTGTTTCATCAATAATACCTTCAAAATTATCTTAATCTATGTTTAATTTTATATTTTGTAAATTTTAGTTTATTTCTGGAGTTATTAATTCTTCAACTTTCAAGCGCTTTTCGATTTTTTCTTTCTAAGTCAAAAGTTACTAGTTTCCTGAATCAGTTTGAGGAGTATCTACCTATTGATGCAAACTTAAACAAATTTCTATCATTTCAAGTAAGTATTTTTCACTACTTTCTGGGGTTAAAGAGATGTCTTTTCTTAAATCATCATAGTTGTTATACCTTTTTGTTATGTCTAAAGGTTGATTTTTAGGGAGATTAGTATCTTGACATTAATTTTCCTTAATTTCCGTTTGATTATTATTTGAATCTTCAGGCTATGATTATTCTATTTGATTTTCATTATTCTTATTATTTAATTAAATGTATATTTTTTGTGCTTCTTTCAGCTTTTCAATTCTTATTTTAGATTAATTGGCATTGTTTAACTAACTTTTGCTCATATACTTTTGAACTTGATTTTCAGCATCTTCAATTTCATCTTGTATTGAATTTGCATCACTTATATCTAATTCTTTAAGGATTGAATTTAATTAACTTTCAAATTATTATGATTAATTTGCATTTTAAGAGCCTTCTATTTAATTCATCAAATCTTTTAATTCTTTTGCAATTATTTCAGCATCTTTCAGTTTTTGAAGAGTTTCTTTTTTTTATTGTACTTTACTTTGTTGATTTCTCTTTTCATACACTTCGATTTCGTCTAATACTTCTTTTATCTCAGATTAAATTAGGCTAGCATCTTTTAAATCGAGTTATTATAGTAAAGTATTCAATTTCTCATCTAATTATTACTATTTAGCTTTATTTTAATCAATTATAGTTTCTCCTTTCAATTCTAGTAATTCCTTATGTATTGCTGATGCTTTTTTTAACTTTTCAAGTCTTAATTTGGATTAATTGGCATTGTTTTACTAGTTTTTGCTCAGATACTTTTGAATTTGATTTTCAACATCATTTATTTCTTCTTATAATATATTTGCATCATGTATGTCTAAATCTTCAAATATTTAATTTAATTCACTTTCAAGTTATTATTATTAAGTTTGATCTTAAGGTTTTTCAGTTTATGATTTCAAATCATTTAATTCTTTAACAATTTTTTCTGCTTCTTTTAGTTTATCAAGAGTTTCCTTTTTTTAAAGCACTTTATTTTGTTAATTTTTCTTTTGACAACTTTCAATTTAATCAAGTGTATCTTAGATCTCAGCTTAAATGTAGCTTTCATTTTCTAAATCTAGTTCTTTCAGTAAAGTTTTCAATTTTTCTTCTAATTATTATTATTTAACTTAATTTTAATCAAGTACAGTTTCTCCTTTTAATGCTAGTAATTCATTGTACTTTACTTGGGCTTATTCTAACTTAGCAAGTCTTATTTTAGATTCAGATACCTTACTTAGCTAATTTCTACTAGTTTACTTTTCAATCAGATCTTTAATTTCTTCTATTTCTTCTGTTATTAGTTTTGCTTCATGTAGCTCTAATTCATTAAGAAGTTAATTTAATTAACTTTCAAGTTATTATTATTAAGATTAATTTTAAGAACCTTCAGTTTATTACTTCAAATCTTTTAATTATTTTACAATTTCTTCAGCTTATCTCAGTTTTTGAAGAGTGTCTTATTTTTCAAGTAATTTATTTTGTTGATTTCTCTTTTTACAATTTTCAATTTAATCAAGTGTATCTTAGATCTCAGATTAAATGTAGCTTTCATTTTCTAAATCTAGTTCTTACAGTAAAACTTTCAATTATTCTCCTAATTATTATTATTTAACTTAATTTTAATCAAGTAGAGTTTCTCCTTTTAATGCTAGTAATTCCTTGTACTTTGCTTGGGCTTAATCTAACTTAGCAAGTCTTTATTTAGATTCAGAAACCTTGTTTAGCTAATTTCTACTAGTTTACTTTTCAATCAGATCTTTAACTTCTTCTATTTCTTCTGTTATTAGTTTTGCATCATGTAGCTCTAACTCATTAAGAAGTTAATTTAATTAATTTTCAACTTATTATTATTAAGTTTATTTTTAGGAACCTTCAGTTTACTACTTCAAATCTTTTAATTTTTACACAAATTATTCAGCTTATCTCAGTTTTTTAAGAAGGTCTTATTTTTCAAGCAATTTATTTTGTTGATTTCTCTTTTTACAATTTTCAATTTAATCAAGTGTATCTTAGATCTCAGATTAAATGTAGCTTTCATTTTCTAAATCTAGTTATTTAAGAAGGTCTTTTAATTAGCTTTCAAGTTACTCTTGAATTTTTTATGGAGCAACTTAAGTAAGATTCCAAGACGGAATGTCTTCTTACAAGTTTACTTTCTGTATTTCCATTTAAGAGTTTTAGACATACGAACTGCTTTACTATGAGCTCTATTAATTTCTCTATATTTCTTCCATTTAGATATCTTAAAGATTTT
The DNA here is from genome assembly GCF_000189635.1 of Tetrahymena thermophila SB210. Lineage (NCBI taxonomy): Eukaryota > Ciliophora > Oligohymenophorea > Hymenostomatida > Tetrahymenidae > Tetrahymena > Tetrahymena thermophila. The sequence goes on along the minus strand of NW_002476544.1, from coordinate 643,316 downwards.
AATCTTCATTACATCCATTTGACTTTGTTTCTTCACTATCGCTTCCGAAATCCATTTTTAATACTTTCTTTAAATTATTTTTTTGATCTATTTTTTTCCTTATTTATAATTTATAAAATCTATTGAGTATTATTCTGGCTCTTTTTAAAGTGTTGGTATTGAATTATCTATAAGTTAAGTTAATAAAAATAAAATCCTTTAATTTAAATTTATAATAACAAATTTCAATATTCCATACAAACTAGTTAAATTTTATTTTATTAATAAATAAATATAAAGTATTTTTCATTAGTGAATATCATGTAACTGGATGACTGACATATATATCTTTCAATTGCTGCTTAAAATCAATGAATTTATTTTAATTTTATATAATGAGAAAAACTTAGTAAAATATTACTTTCAAACAAACTATGAGTGGGTTTCCAATAAATAAATGGATGAATGATATTTAAGGATATCAATTTTCTTTTATAGATAAATATTTTAGTTTGAAAATCTAGAATCTTACATTAAATAAGAATGTCTGTTAAAATCTGAAAGGAAAAATAGATTTTTTAGAAATTATATGTTTGTGGTAAACAAATCATTGATTCTAAAAATAATTAAAATATTATTTAAGTGAGATACTGACAGTAAACGTCATCAATCAAAAATATAATAATCATACAAAATAGATGATCTCCTAATTTAAGCAAAAACGTATTCCTCACTAAGTCTTCTCTCTGTATTTTTTGAGGAATTACAACATATTTAGAAAAAATTATGACATTTTAGCTATCAATTGACTCTTTGATAAATTGTGCTTACAACCATTTAAATATGAGAAATGATGCAAACAAAATTAGATTTTTATTAGTTGGTTCTATTTGATTTAAAGATTCATAATATCTTCCTAAGATTAGTTATGTACAGATATTTGACGTAAGATGCAAAATAAAATACTTTTATTAGCAATTAAACAAAACATATTTAGTCAAAGCTTAACTTTAAGCTAAAATAGCTACTAATTCGTTAATTTTTTACTTTCTTCATCCTTAATCTCTCAAAAATCAATTTGAATAATTTACTGTATTACTTCTAATTTCATTTTTATGTTTTTATGGATGTTGATTGGAGTTTTTAAGATTTTAAAAAAAATTAATATTTTTGTTCACCCTCGGCATATGCTTAGTAAACTTATTGAGGCAATACATTATTTTTGTGTATAGACTGAGAAAAGATATTAATTAAATAAATAAAAGACTTATTTTATCTAAATTAAGCTAACATATTATATATTATGGTTAAAAATAAAAAAAGAGATTAATAAATTGTCTTTCACTAACAATATATATATCACTTTAAAGCTAGTTCTAAAATAATGAGACTCTCAATCTATTTCATATATATGATTGATTAAATTACTTTTAATTTTGTTACACTTATAAGTACTCCTCGAATGGGAAATTATCAATTTGTTTTGCTTGGTTGTTTCTTTGTAGTCACGTTACTTTTTTAAATTATGAACAACTACCTAAATCAGATAAAAAAGCGAAGTTAAAATACAAAAGCTTACATTTTTTTATTTATATCCTCAAAATAATATCAATAATTTAATAATTAAGATATTCAGAACAACCTAGTCTATTAAAATTTTAACATGATAATAATTTTAAAACCTTAAATATATAAAAAGATCTTTATTTCTATTATATTATTTAAATTTAAAAATGTTATTTCTCAAGATATTTTTGGAATGTAATTATATGTAATCTAATAATCTCAACTTTAGATTAGGTAACTGAAAAGGTGATGATGTCATATTATGAGGAAAATTCAATTTTAAAAACTAGTTTTTTGTTTTTAGACTGAGAAAAGATATGAATTAAATCAAAGACTTATTTTATTTAAAAATAAAAAAGAGATTAATAATTTTTTTTATTCTAACAGGTATTAATTTGTTTTTTGTAAATTGTTTGAATTTGTGAGAAATATATATACCACTTTAAAGTTAGTTCTAAAGTAAGTAAGTAAGTAAGTAAGGAAGAAGGCTTTCAAGTTATTTCATATGAAGAATTTTAATTTATTTAAAGTTATATGAACTCCTTTAAAGATAATCATATGATTGGGAATTATCAGTTTGTTCTTTGTAGTTAAATTTTTTTTAATTATTGACAACTATCAAAATCTGATGAAAAATTGTAAATTACAATTTAAAAACTTATGCTTTGTTATTTCAATTCTCAAAGCAATTACAATAATTTTATAGTTAAGATATTCATAAATTATCTATTAAAATTTTAATATGAAAATAATTTTTGAAACTAGGAATATAAAAAAAGGTCTATTTAATATATTTTACATTTTTAAATTTTATTCCTCAAAATGATTTTGGAATGTAATTATAATTAAATAATCCCCACTTTGGATTACGTAGAATTCAATGTTGATGTTAGATTGGAGGAAAATACAAAATGAAAATAAAATTCTTTTATTTTTAATTTACATCACTAATTCGTAAATTTATTACTCTATTCTTAATTAATCAATCAAGAATCAATTTAAAAAACTAATTTTTTGTTTTTAGACTGAGAAAAGATATGAATTAAAAAAAGACATATTTTATCTAAATTAAGGTAATATATTATGGTTAAATTTTTTTATTCTAACAGAGGTATTAAATAATTTATGAAGCCACAATTCAAAAAGTTATGAGGTCATCCATGCATTTTGAGTTGTATTCCATTAAACAGGAAGATCTTCTATTTTAACATTTTTGAAGCTTAAATGCTTACTCCAAAAATAATCATAAACCTTTCTTTAGAGTATTTTCTTCCTATATTTTTTATAGAATAGAGAATATTCAGTAACAATAAAGATATTTTAGATATTATAACCAGGGGTGAAAAAAGTGTTGTCATAGCGTTAATTTCGTCAAAAAAAATATTTTAAAAAAATTAATATTTATGTTCACCCTAAGCATACAACTTAGTAAGCTTATTGAGGTAATAAGGTATTTTTTAAGTATAGACTGAGAAAATATATTAATTATATAAAAGATTTATTTTATTTAAATTAAGCTAACATATTATAGTTAAAAATGAAATAAAATAAAATAAATTGCCTTGCTCTTGCAATATATATATCGCTTTAAAGCCAATTCTAAAGTAAGGAGGCTCTAAAACTATTTCATATGAATAATTTATTAAATTATTATTAATTTAGTTACAGATATAAGTACTCCTACAATAGGAAATTATCAATTTGTTTAGCTTGTTTGTTCCTTGTAGTTAATTTTTTTGAATTATTAACAACTAACAAAATAAAATAAAAAGTTGAAGTTAAAATGTAAAAACTTATGTTTTGTTATTTTAATCCACAAATTAATTACAATAATTTAATAATTAAGATATTTAGAGTTTTTTCTATTAAAATTTTAACATGAAAATACGATTTGAAACATTAAATAAATAAAAGGATCTTAATTTCCATTAAAATTTAAATTTTATTTATCAAAATATTTTTGGAGTGTAATCGTAATCAAATAATCTCAGCTCTAGATTACGTAGGTAGAATAGTTGCTAGCTGATGTTAGATTATGAGGAAAATACAAAATGAAGATATAATACTTTTTTTTAATCAGCACCACACATTAGTAAATTTACTACTCTTATCATCCTTAACCAATGAACTCCTCCAAAGATATACATATAATTAGGAATTTTCAAATTTATTTTTGATTGTTTGTTCTTTGTAGTTAATTTTTTTTAATTATTGACAACTATCAAAATCTGATGAAAAATTGAAATTGAAATTATAATAAAAACTTATTTTTTGCTATTTTTATCCTTAATTTAATTATAATCATATAATAATTCAGATATTCAAAACCTTCTCTATCAAAGATTGAGTGTTAAATTACTTTTTGAAACCTTCATTTAAAAAAATATCTTATTTAAATTGTTAAATTTTATTTCTCAAAATATTTTTAGAATGTGCTTGTAATCAAATAATCTTGATTTTTGATTAAGTAGAATAGAGTGCTGATGTTAGATTAGGAGGAAAATAAAATACTTTTTTTTTACTTAATATCACAAAATTTACTAGAAAAAATTGATTTGAAAATGCAAAAAACTTAGAAAGAAATTTGTTATGTTCAATAAATTTTTTCTTCTCCTATTTATTTTATTGTGCAAATTGATAAATTTTACATTTTTTTAAACATATCAGATTGATTGTTTTTTTTAAAATAAAGTCTTTTAACCTTTTCAAAGTCTAATTGATAAGTGAAATATATTAAATAATATTCAAAATAAAAAAGACCATTTAGTTAATAGCAACATTTTTTATTACATTTTTAGAACATGAATAAATAATTATTACCACTATTTAGTAAATAGCCATATTTAAAACCATATCCATCTATATAATATAAAAAAAGATAAATATTTAATTTATATTGATTACATAATAAGTTATGCTAATTGTAAATCTTAGTTTTATATTAAAAAATGGGTATTCAAAATTCATTATAAAAAGAATAATTTATTAGTTTGAATATTGATATGTCAATACACATTTAAAATATTATTATTAAGTTAACAAAAATGAATTCATTTAATTTATTATAAATTAATTTTATTTACAAAAAAATTCCTTCATTTTTAAATATGATTTTAACTTTAATCTGCGATAGAATTACAAATATTAGAAATACTATCATTTATAAGCCTTTTCTTACTCCTTGCAATTTCTCTAAGGCTTATAAAATAAACACAATTATTTATTTGAATAGGTTGGCTCAAAATCTATTTCAAGTATAATTTCTTATTGATTGTATTTTTTTATAAAAAATCATTTTTAAGCCAATAAACAACAGTAGAGAATTTTAATAAATATAAATAAAATGTTATTTATGCTTTAGTAAACTTAAAAAATAATAATGATTTTTTAATTTATTTGACATAGATTAAGACATAATTCAAAATAATAACTTTAGCAGCTTCAATTGTTGTATTTAAACAGGAAGATTCACTGTCAAGTATGCTAATTCATTAAAATAAGTTTTTATGCTCACCCTTCGCATACAGATTAGTAAGCTTATTAAGGTAATACAGTAATTTTTGTTTGTTGACTGAGAAAAGATATGAATTAAAAAAAGACTATTTTATCTAAATTAAGCTAACATATTTTAGTTAAAAATGGAAAAAGACATTAATAAATTGACTTGTTCTAACAATATATATATTGCTTTAAAGCTAATTCTAAGGTAAGGAGGCTCTCAAACTATTTGATATGAATTTTTAATTTAGTTACAGTTATAAGTATTCCTCTAAAGAAAGATATGCATATACTTAAGAAATTATCAATTTGTTTGTTCCTTGTAGTTAATTTTTTTGAATTATTAACAACTATCCAAATTAGATAAAAAATTGAAGTTAATATGCAAAAACTTATGTTTTGTTATTTGTATCCTCAAAGTAATTAAAATAATTTAATAATTAAGATTTTAAGAGCCATTTTTATTGAAATTTTAACATGAAAATACTTTTTTAAATATTAATTATGTAAAAACTTTTTAATTTCTATTATATTTTAAATTTTTAAATTTTATTTCTCAAATTATTTTTGGAATTTAATTGCATGTAATCAAATATTCTTAACTTTAGATTACGTAGGTAAAATTGGTGTTGATATTAGATTAAGAGGAAAATACAAAATAAAGATAAAATACTTTTTTTTTAATAAACATTACTAATTCATAAATTTACTACTCTCTTCATCCTTATTCAATCAAAAATCAATTTTAAAAACTAATTTTTTGTTATTTTGATCCTCAAAGTATAGGGGGAAATAAAAATTTACTAGAAATTAATTTATTTGAATATAAAAAAAAATTTGTACACCGAAGGTTGTACAAAAAAAAAATTAATATTTTAGTTCACCCTGGGCATGCAGCTCAGTAAGATTATAGCTTAATCTATATAAAATAAAACTTTTATTTATTTAATTCATATCTTTTCTTAGTATATACACAAAAAATACCTTATTTCCTCTAGCTTTCATATTATAGTTAAAATTAAAAAAGAGATTAATAAATTGTGTTTTTCTACCTGATGTTGCAATTTGTTTTTGTAAATTGTTTGAATATGTGAAAAATATATTCAAGTAAGAGGCTCAAAAGATAGGGATATATTTGGGAAATTATCAATTTATTTTACTTGTTTGTCACTTGAAATTAATTTTTTTGAATTATTAATAACTATCCAAATAAGACGAATAATTGAAGTTAAAATTTAAAAACTTATGCTTTGTTATTTTGATCCTTAAAGAAATTAAAATAATTTAATAATTACGATATTCATTCAGAGCCTTCTCTATAAAAGGTTTAAAATGAAAATACTTTTTGAAACCTAAAATATAAAAAAAGATCTTAATTTCTATTATTTTCAATTTTTAAAATTTTATTTCTCAAGTTATTTTTGGAATGTATTTGTGTGTAATCAAATAATCTTAACTTTTGATTACGTAGAAAAGAGTACTGATGTTTAATTAATAGGAGAATAAAGTACTTTTTCTTTATACTTAATTTAGGAAAATCTAATACAAATTAATTTAATTGAATATGCAAAAAACTCAAAAAGAAATTTGTTATATTCAATAATTTTTTTTCTTCTACTAACTTGACTTTTATTGTGCAAATTGATAAATTTT